>NW_013666148.1:224259-230847 GCF_000517525.1 Limulus polyphemus
CTTTTTTTAAAAACTTTGATAAGTTTTTTAATATTCTGTTATACAAAATGGTTAGTGAAGTATATTTACATTCCCCATTTGTTGTTACTTCTTGTTTCATACAGCAATTGTAGCGACTTCATCACTGAGCTTCGCAACTCTCCGCCGCAGGCACACTGTTTGTCGTCGAGTTAATAATGTGCATGCGCGGTTTTTATTGGGGGAAACATTCTAACTACGCATGCTTATGCAGCAGGTTCTCGGTCAGAAAGCGTAACGGTCGTACATACAAACAAGCAGAATAATAGTATAGATTATAATCTCATATTTTAACATAATATGTTTGTATAAATGAACTTACATTTATGGACATGATGAGATGAAAAACAAAACATCTGTACCTTTTCATCTTTATTTGTAATTTATTTTGTATTTACAATTATTTATTGCTAGAGAAAATACAGTAGTTCAATATGTGTAAAGACTAAGTTCATAATAGTGGTCTCTAATCTTATAACTAATGATGACATTTGATCTTCTTTTACCGATATCAAATATTTCTATAAACTTTTCTTGGAAAATGTTTTAAAGGAAGGGGAAAGAAACTGTAAAATGCTACCATTCAAACTTAAGATAAATACTATATTCTAGTAAAGTAAACATTTCAGAGTCAATATTACATATACACCATCAGTCATCGCAAGTTTTGTTATCCTCAAATTTTGTATAGAAAGAATGTAACAATGATCATAGTTTCACAACAAAAATGAACAAACTTAAAGGAATTGAATAAATATTTTTCTACGATTTTAATCATTCAAGTCAAATAGAACAAATGCTTATTTGCTTAAGATTTTCGCGCAGAGCTACGAAAAGGGCCATCTGCCCATAGTCGAAAACAACTAGTCAATAGTATCCACCACACACTTTTAATCAACTATTATTTGACTGAATAGTGAGATTGGATTATTACTCTCCTAGCGCATTCAAGGTCCAAGGTACGGAGCACATTTTTGTAGTAACGGGATGTGAATCATGAATCATTTGACAACCGTGCATTTTAACAATGGCCCTATAGCGTAGTTTGCATTGTAAAAGATTCCGTCGTAGGCTGGCTTGTACAAAGAACACTAGCCCACTCTGCATGCTTTCCATAATCCATCTAGTGTACGAAGACGACATTTTTCCAGGCCCATTTCAACAGCCAAATTATACAGGCACTGCATCCGACGACTTGACCGATATGTATTCACATGGAATACCATAAATACCCATTCCATTATCTAGTTGCTTGAGATAAGTGACAGTTAAACAGAAATTATGAGTGAAAGCTTTACCTTAGTGAATCCACACCCTGTTCGCCTTTTTTTCAGACTGAGAATATACTTGGTTATGTTGCGTACTGTTGACTGTGGTACTTTGACAGCTTTTGCCACTGGATTTTATGTTAGTGAATTTTCACCTGTTACAAGACACTGCACTTTGCTAATCATGGCTGACGTACGACTTTTTACAGATCTCTTTCTGGATCGTCATGGAGCCCCAAGGTGATCCATATTGCAATGCCATTAAGTGCAAGTGGTATACCAATCCTGGTAATTATTACTCTCAATTTAAATATTTGAACACATATTTATGATCTGAGTGTACGAATATTTTGCTTTGGAAAGCACTGCTACATACTTTCCAAAAGCAATCAGTTTTCGATGGTATTACATTATTTACGAACAATGCAAAAAAATCCACTTCTGATACATGCCATTTCACCGTGACTCTATATCGGCTGTGTTCATCACGTAACTTGCTGATTTACATATTCAATATGGTTTCAATATAACGTACTCAACCATCTGCATTGTTTCATAGAGAAAAATGGTTTGAGGTGCTTTACCTATCCAGGGTGTTCGGTAATAATGAAACTTAGGTATGCCATTGATAATAATGTCTTCGGTAGTAATGGTATTACACTAACAGTGATAAGTGGAAGAAGTGGCATCAATAATAAGTAATAAAAATGGCATACAAAAGCGTACAAAAGTGCTTAAAAATCATAAACATATAATTTTGATCTTTTTATTTTTCTTAAGAGAAGGAACAGTACCATTTTTGACACATTATTTTATCATTGGTGCCCTTTTTTACTGATGCTATTATCAGGGGCGCTATTGTTACTTTACCCTATTGTCCTGGTAGTATTGTTTGTTTGAATTTATGCACAAAGCTACACAATGGGCTATCTGTGCTTTGCCCACCATGGGTATCGAAACCCGGTTTCTAGCGTTGTAAGTCCGCACACATATCGCTGTGCCCCTGGGGGGCCCTGGTACTACCTGGAAATTATTGGTACCAAGCCTATTTTTGTGAAATGTTTTAATATGCAAATTATCCACAGTAACTTTTCTCGCATCCACTGAAATACAAAACTAGTTTTCAGTGTGATAAGTCTGAAAAATATGAATCATAATGAAACCGTAAAATTCATTTTTCATTTATTTGGAAAAAATATTAACTTTGCGTTCGAAAATATCAAGAAAAAATTCAAGAAAGATTCTATGTTTTGGCTGAAGTAACTGAAAATAATTTCCCTTTGTATTTCTACGGCAAAGCTAATATGACTATCTGACACTTTTCCTACTTTTGAGCTACTGACCATGGGGAGCCAGCCAGTCAACAGCACCCTACCACCCACCATACACTAAGCCTAAGGGATTGACTGTCACCTTTATAACGTAACCATAGCATAAAGTGCTGAGAAGATTTTGTGACATTGCACGGATTCGAACCTGGCTCACCATTTCCGAAATCTATAGTTCTGCCATACGAACATTCCGCACCCTCAGAGGCTTCTTACATTCTTGTTGGGTTACTTAACCGCATGAATGCATTTAAGTGTTTTTTTATAGCAGGTGAAATGGTTTGCTTTGTTTTGAATTTCGCGCAAAGCTACACAAGGGCTACTAACTGCGTTAGCCGTCCTAATTTAGCAGCGAAAGACTAGAGGGAATGCAGCTAGTCAGCACCACTTACCGCTAACTCTTGAGTTACTCTTTTACCAACGTCACATCATAACACCCTCACGGTTGAAAGGGCGAGCATGTTTGGTGGTACGGGAATTCGAACCCGCGACCCTCAGATTGCTGGGCCAGATGAAATGACGCTGGTTTATTTCAAAGCATCATATAATCAGAATAACTTTCTCGTAACGAATCAGACAGAAGTAACATTGACAGTAGAGACCAGGCTTGAAAGTTCTATATGATCTTATGATTGTTGCAGTGGTGATACAAAAAATTAACGATGCTTAACTTTAAGTATTAAATTAATATAGATAAAAAATGATTATATCGAATACATATTTTAGTGTTATCTCTAGTAGAGATAACTAGTGGTTAAATATAGCGCAAAGAAGAAAAATTATAGTTGAATGAACTAGATAAGCCAAATTAACTAAATTTACTCAAATCGTCACATTGTTGACGCCATCAAGGGGTTATTAGAACCTAGTAATTGACGAAATTTAAATTTTCAGAATGAAGTTATGATACTTTATAAGCGTGCCAAGTTTATTTAAGCATGGATGTTATCTTCACAATTATCAGCCTTTATTTCTGGAATCCCCCACCTTCCCTATGTTGTTTATTTGTTGTTGAATCGCGCGCAAAACTACTCGAGGGCTACCTACACTAGCCGTCCTTAATATTGAAGTGAAAGACTAGAGAGAAGAAAACTAGTCAACGCCACCTACCGTCAACCTTTGGGCTACTCATTACTCACTTTAAAGTTGTTAAAATTATTTTATCTACGAATCCTGTTCGTATTTTGTCTCACATAACAAGTGCGATAAACAAATTTGAAGTGTAGCTTTTATAATAGCAAAATAACAAAATGAAACAATTTTTATCAAAACAAACGCAAATTGCACTTTTTTTTTGCAACTAGATGTAACTTCACGTTTTGTGATAAAAGCATTCTTGAATATTTCAGACTATTATACTTTTTGTATGAATCCTGTACTTATATCAGAGTTTATGGCTGCGGACTCCTTTAATTATTTTTGTTTGTTTTAAGTTTTGTCATTTCATTTTATAAAATCATTTTAATAACATTGTTATACTATTCTACAAAACTAAAAATTGCATTTGTTATGTTCTTAAATTACTTATATATATATAGGTACATAAAACATATCGCTCTGGAAAAGAACGTGGAAAACAATATAACACTAACCTATGAAGGTATACTTTATACACAACACAAACAGGACCATTATTTTCATCATTTTTGTGTTCGAAATTCGCTGCATTTTTCCAAAACAAGACTAGCTAAAAAATGCGACTGTGTTACATGTTTCCTTCTTTAGTGCATGACCGTGGGCAAGGTCGTTTAAGGTTGACGTTGACCCAAAACAGAGTGTAGGTCGGGTAGTCAGCGATCTTAAAGAATGTCTTGTCTCATTTTAAAAGATATTGCGGAACTAAGAGGAGAAGAAAAAATAACTGTTTTTACTGTCTAGAACCAAACAGAATCCCTAATAATATAATCCTGATCAAATAGAACCAAACAGAATCCTTAATAATATAATCCTGATCAAATTTCGTAAACAAAGTACAATAAAAACAGCAACAACAAACATCACGGGTGCCCATAACATTAAACAGATAAGTTTCTACTGAAACGAAAGGAAACTAGTTTCGTAGTCGCACTAGCACTGTGTGCCAAATTTTTAAAGAGGGATTTTCTACTGAAACGAAAGGAAACTAGTTTCGTAGTCGCACTAGCACTGTGTGCCAAATTTTTAAAGAGGGATTTTCTACTGAAACGAAAGGAAACTAGTTTCGTAGTCGCACTAGCACTGTGTGCCAAATTTTTAAAGAGGGATTTTCTACTGAAACGAAAGGAAACTAGTTTCGTAGTCGCACTAGCACTGTGTGCCAAATTTTTAAAGAGGGATTGTCTGTCTGGTATTGTTCGAAATAGGTTGCTACTCACTGTTACCACCCAGCGTTTTTAGCGGTCATTTGATATACACACAATTCTTATACTCATTGGTGTTAATACTACACATAGCGACAGTCAGTGGAAAAAAGTCGCGTATCTATTTCATTTCATTTGCTTCGTTCTGACGTAAGAAATTACATAAGCTTACTAAATTTTAATTGCCTGATTATATATTTGAGACTAGTGTTGATCTTTGAGCAAACAATTTCAAGACTCAAATAGAACGGCTATTTTATCTAGTATGTATAATATTTTCTGTTTTCAGTTCTTTGTTACTTCTTGATTGCCACGGTACAATAATAATTATGTCTCCGCAGAGAGACATACCGTTTTCTATTGTTTCTTCTTCTAATCGACCGCCATTCCTTCATTTCTCAGCGGATTGTCTTAAAACTTGGTAGTGTTATTCCTTAATCCAATACGCCCAGATGACTTTTTCACTTTTTTGAGGGATTAATCCTTTTTTAAGGATTTTTATGGGTCAAACAACCCCAAAATGTATATTTTGGGCTCCTGTGTGGTCATGTTTACAGCAACCAAGATGAAAATTTGCACAAATATAAAATTTCATGCACCCAACACATTGAAACACAAGAAAAATTGGAGTTGCTCATTTTTAGTTTTTGTAGGGGGGTCAGAGCTTAAAAAGAGCATAATTTTGCGATTCTTGGTCAATTACTCGGCCATATTTTGACAAATGTACGTGGGATTTGACACAAAGATACTTTTCTACATGTGCCACACATTTACAAACAAAAATGGTGGACTTTCTCAATTTTAGTAATTGTAAGGGTCCAGATGCCACAAAAAACATAATGTTTTTTTTTTTTTTACTATTACTCAGCCGTATTTTAGCCACTTTACATGGAATTTGAAACAAAGATACAATTCCCATTTATATATACATACAAAAACGTGGGTTATGCCAGTTTTTTTTTTTTCATTTTAGGGGGTTAAAGGGTCAAATAAACCCATAATTTTGGAGGTTTTGGTCAATTACTTAGTTTTGTTTCGACCAGTTTACATGGAATTTAGTACTAATATATTTTTCTACAGGCAACACACATTAACAAAAAAAAATGTTGGGTTTTCTCATTATTAGTAGGGCCCGGCATGGCCAGGTGGTTAGGGCACTCGACTCGCAATCTGAGGGTCGCGGGTTTGAATCCCCGTCACACCAAACACGCTCGCCCTTTCAGCCGTGGGGACGTTATAATGTGACGGTCAATCCCACTATTCGTTGGTGAAAGAGTAGCCCAAGAGTTGGCGGTGGGTGGTGATGACTAGCTGCCTTCCCTCTAGTCTTACACTGCTAAATTAGGGACGGCTAGCGCAGATAGCCCTCGTGTAGCTTTGCGCGAAATTCAAAACAAAACAAAACAGGGAGCTAGCTAGCTTTGCCCTTCGTTATTCACCAGCCACACACGCCGAGTTTTCCACGATGAATTTATATAATGCTTTTTTAAAATTACTAATGTCCGATGAGAATCCACTGAAGTTAAATGATTTTAATTTTCGAACTTTGTAAATGCTCCTGGTCAATTATTAGTAATTATAGGGTAGTCCAGATGCCACAAAGAGCATGATTTTAGGGTTTTTTAACTATTACTC
>NW_013666148.1:231185-234315 GCF_000517525.1 Limulus polyphemus
CACTGCTAAATTAGGGACGGCTAGCGCAGATAGCCCTCGTGTAGCTTTGCGCGAAATTCAAAACAAAACAAAACAGGGAGCTAGCTAGCTTTGCCCTTCGTTATTCACCAGCCACACACGCCGAGTTTTCCACGATGAATTTATATAATGCTTTTTTAAAATTACTAATGTCCGATGAGAATCCACTGAAGTTAAATGATTTTAATTTTCGAACTTTGTAAATGCTCCTGGTCAATTATTAGTAATTATAGGGTAGTCCAGATGCCACAAAGAGCATGATTTTAGGGTTTTTTAACTATTACTCCGCCGTATTTCGGCTAATTTGCATGAGATTTGGTGCAAACTTATCTTTTTTACAGGTCCCAAAGAGAAATTTAGACAATTTTGAAATTTCTGTCTTTTGCTCAATTTTTCAGCGAGGAAAGCACAGTTTCAGGTTTTTGTGAACAATTTACGTGCATGTCAACCAACGTACATAGGATTTGATATAAAGATACATTTTTGCAGGTACCAAGCAGTAATATAGACAGTTTTCGATTTTTCTGTGTTTTTCACTATTTTTCTGGTGTCAAAATTAGCCAAGTTAGTCTTGCGTGGCGAAGACATGTTGCATTCGCTCGCGGATGTTGACCTCTTCAATTTCGACAGAATTTTACTATACCCTCAAATGGCGCTTCATAACTACTACTATTTACAGTAACTTATTTATTCTCAACGTGCAAAATCGACACAGGACTTTGCCAAAACATAAATTCATCAGGGGAGTTCTGGCTTTTTATGTTGCTTGAAAACATTTCTTCTTCATGTGTGTGTGTATACCAAGATCAGTTTCAGACGCCACCGTTTGAAAAAGCAAACAGAAAAACAACAACGTATTTTACTACAGAAGTGTAGTAGTTTGAGTGGTTTAAAAGTTTCTTATTAGGAGGCGATAGGTGGTGTGCCTTTAGTTCATTTGGTAGAGCACTCACCTGGTGTGCAAAAAGTTTTGGGTTCAAATCAGAGACGAGGGAATATATATGTATATATATCGTGAACATTAAGTTACCACACAAGTACATCTAATCTTTATTCAGTATCTCAAAAAACTGATTCCATTGTGGTGAATTCAAAGATACTTACTTGAGTATATCTGTTTCATAACTAGTAAGGGAATATTTTGGGTGTAGATAGTACACAGACAGACAGTTGAAAACCGATATTACCAAGAATCCCAAAATCATCGAAAATATCCTTATTTTACCAAGTCAGTGCATTCCGCCAAAGGTCAATAAAAAAACAAGGAGACATGAAACTCACTTTTGGGTACGACTACCAAAATAGGTTTAATAAGAAAGCATATTTTTTACCATTTCAAAATTCATTTGTATACACTTTCCCTATTTCCGGGTGCTCAGCGGTATTTCTGCAGGCTTATGGCGCTAAAAATTGGGTTTAAATACCCTTGGTAGGCAGAGAACAGATAATGAGTGCATTGTGTAGCTTTGTGCCTAGTAACAAAAACCAAAACAAAACAAACTCTTCTGACTGTGAGAGGGTTTTATACCTAAGTTACTAAAACTGAAAACAAAGCAGTTAAAAAAGTCAGTCAGAATGGCATGCTACATTAAAAGACTCTTCAACTAAAAGGTGCTGTTACAAAAATGTACACAGTACATATATCAGTGCTCCCAAGTCTACGCACAATATAGAAACCTTTCTTTCATTTATTTCTCAACAGAAATTTTGTAAACGATAACAATCTATTTCCTCAAAGAGTGTTGCATTGTGTTTTTTTGAAATAATGGGGGCCAGCTGTTTTACAGTTTTATTCCATGCTGTTATTGTTTAGTGTTTAGGCTAAAGGTAACAATGGAGTATATAGATCAAGATAACGAATAATATCCTTTTCTTTTGACGGGTGAAGAGAGATTTTTAGATATTTCTCCTTCTTAGTAAAGGTCTTACAAGGTGATCTGATAAATGACGTCCTATATAGCTATATATGTGGATATATAGAACAACAACTGGTACGGCTTTTATAGTTTTGTTGAAAGTTACACCGATCTTAATGTCAAGAAAGGTAATAAATCTCCTATCGATGAACGTTTAGAACCACATATATATAGTTTAAACTGTAATGTACACTTAACTAAAGTACTAGGTGCCTCGGAAAATATTGCTATGTTATAAATGAGTACGTAATTTGGTTTTACAATAGCGTTAAAACATTCTTCACTGAATGCGATCATTATGGCGTCATTATTTTTTTTTTTACGAGAATACAAATTTAAAACCGTTTAATCCACGCATTGCATAAAGTACTGTTCAGGTTGTAAATATAAAATACTATGCTCTAAATTGTTTAATCAATAATTATGAACGTATTTTTACCTTCGTCCTAAGGTTAGGTTGAATAACTTACGTATTTGTTTTGTCTCTATAATATTAAAGTGCTTATTTATAACACTGTTTATTAAAAACAAAATGTAAATAGTGTTTCATCAACCTTTACAAGTAGAAATAATAAATACATGGTCTGGCATGGTGTGCTCGTTAGGACACTCGATTGCGGATTCGAATCCTGTCATTAAACGTGTTCGCTTTTTCAGTCGTAGGGCATTATAATGTGACGGTGAATTCCACTTTTTGTTGGTAAAAGAGTAGCCGAAAAGTTGGTGATGGTTTAACTAGCTGCCTTCGTTTTAGTCTGTCGTTAGCGCAGATACCCCTCGAGTGACATTGCGCGAAATTTCAAAACTAACTAACTAACTAATTAATAAATACATCGAAATATACTCACTCTTTCAAAATGCTTTTATGTTTAAATGTGTTTTTTAAATTGTTAGAGTCATAGTATACGACCCATTTGTCCGATGCAAAGGTATCCCAGGTACGTGCAACATTAATCATAATTTTCGTTTCGCGTCGGCTTTACATAATTCGCTATTGACCTCAAAGAGCGTTTAATAAATTATCTTTGGTAACCTCCTCTCTCTCAGTTGAATCCTCATTTCCAATGAAATTGAAACGGTTGCTAAACATTGACCATTCCTGCGATTGCATATCCTTTTACATCCGATCTTTAAAGTTTTACTTGTTTGTTTGTTTTGGAATTTCGCGCAAAGCTACACGAGGGCTATCTGCGCTA
>NW_013666148.1:234449-241765 GCF_000517525.1 Limulus polyphemus
CTGTAAGAACTAGACGGAACGCAACTACGTCACTAACCCACACCCCCCAATCCTTGGGCTACTCTTTTACCAACGAATAGTGGGATTGACCATCACATTATAACGCCCCACGGCATATTTACGGATAAAAGTACTTATACTGTATAGAAAAAGTAAATTAGTCAGGCTAAAATCTGGCAGTTTACTGATTTTAGAAGTGTCTGAATCTAGTTCACTAGAGAAGAGAATAAGTAATTTACTGTCTTTAATTTGACAATTATATTCACATGATTATAGAGAGTCATATACCACGAATTAAATGTATGAGTTAATGACCAAAAGATGGAGCCACTTTAAATTTGAAAGCTTAGGCAAGCCTTCATAAATGTTAATTTACGTGTAATATATAATTTTTTTAAAAAACAACAACAACAAACTTTTTTTACACTCAAATTGACGAAAAGGTTTCAGCAGTTCTTATTATTTCCAGTATTAGAATTTTAATCTTTAATTACTTTTTAATCTGAAAACTTTAAGCAGTTTGGTTTCTAACAGTTATGCAGGTAATTTGAAATACTACAAGGGATCTCACATTACTGTGTTATGTTATAATTCGAAAGCGGTTTTTTTTATTCTTTGTTACGAATACAGACTTTGAGTATATTATATGAAAACGATTTTAGAGCTTTACGAATTCATTTCAATCTTTGTCTCCAAGTCTGGTCATACACAATCTGTCGACTGTGCATCTTGACAAAAGCCATACAGCGTAGTTTTCATTGTAAGAGGTTCCGTCGCAAGGCTGTCATGTTGAAAGGACATTACTCCTCCTAGCTTGTTTCCCATAATCAATCTAATGTAGAAGAACAACGGTTTCCTATCACCTGGTTCAACAGTCCGAACACATAAAAATATATAGGTGAATTGATCAGTACGTCTTCATATGGAGTCTGAATAACACTTTCATTCTTCACCTGATTGAGGTATCCGACCGTTGAACAGATATGTCATGGAAGCAACATGTGTATACGTGACTCGTGTCATTTTTCCAGGCAGAAACTGGTCCTCTTGATTATGTTGCCTGGGACATCTGTTTGTCTTTTTTTTTTTGATGATCCTGGTGTCCAATTTTGAGTATTTGTTCTCCAAATACGCATACACATCTGTTTTGAATACAAGGGCGTGCTTTTGGTATAACCTTTTTGAAACAGATTAACGCTTTGTTCAGACAATTTCTCTGCACTTGGTGTAGAGTCATGCCTCGTCACGTGCCAGAAGTTATAGTCAACTTGTTCGACTGTCGCCCATGAAGCAAATGGACATTGCGAGAACAGTAAGGTACCCTCAGCGTACCATATCCAGAATTCTGAAACGTTGTTCCAGGCAAGTCCTCTGGTAGATGCCGAAAACATACTGCCCAAGATGACAGTGTTTTGATCAGTTTAACACGTCAGGGTCGAAAGAAGTCTTGCAACACCATACGAGAGGAATGGTATGAACATATTCATTCTAGGGTATCCAGAAAAATAGTTAATAGGAGACTGACCAAACAAGGTTATTTTGCAAGAAGAGCTATCTACAAACCGATATTAACCCGAATTGACCTCCGTCACCACGCTACTTGGGCAAGACAGCATGCCAATGTACAGTTAGGACACTGTTGACATGTCACCTTTTCAGATAAGTTCTGTTTCCGGCTTGTTAAAGCTGATGGTAGGATTCGTATTCGTCGATTACCTGTAGAACAGATGAAGGAAGACTGTCTTCCCTACAGGGAACACACAGTAGGTAGTACAGGATATGTTTGGGCAGATATGGTGGAAAAATTGCTTTTCATATCCCACAGGAAATGTCAATGACACTTCCTATAGGCATCACATGGAGACAATATTTATGTCATATGTTAGGGCAAGATTTGACAATAACTGTGTTTCCAGAATGACAATACCACTGCCCACAATGTACATATTGCACAGGATTATCTCAATTAGGAGGATATTACAAGATTGCAATGCCAGCAAAGTCTCCAGATTGTAATCGCATGGAGAAATGTTGGGCAAAACTGAGCCGGAAAGTTACAAACCATGACCATAAAACAGCTACTGTAGCTGAGTAGCAGCGTCTTCTAGTGACGAGTTGGAATTAAATCACGGTGGATTACATCAATAACCTGATCGCCAGCATGCCACGTCGCCATGCGGAAGTTATTAGAGTATGAGAAGGACCAGCCAAGAACTCAATGTTTAATATAAACTTATATAAGGTTACAAACTCTACTTATAACAATTTTATGTTATATTTTGTCATTATATATGTTTAGGTAAGGTTTCGTTGTGATTGTTGAAATGCTGAATTATATATCTTTCTACAGGTGTCTGATAAAATTGTTTGCTGTTCTAAAAAATCGTTCATGATGTCAATAGAATCTGTCTCATTATACAAATTACATATGTAGGTGTTTAATATAGCATGCATTTCTCAGTTTGACACTGCTACGTGTATTTGTATTCAATTTTTATAATAATGATCTTATTTGTTCCAAAATATGCAAACATTTTGGCCAAGACTGTATTTAGCGTACCCAACTGTTTGTATGTCTATGCATATACTGCTGTCACTACTACTAAGACACAATAAACTGACGCGGCATCATAATCAACGCGTATGGCAATGCCTAATGGCATCCTGTAACCACCATCTCCTTTGTGCTCGCAGCTAAGTATATTAACTGAACCTGAAACATACAGACAGGCATATAGTCTCATTCTTCTCATTAGATCAAGTCTGAAACACACCAGGTTTTCTGTTGGTGAGCTTGGTTCTAATACCGCCTAATAATATAAACTTTGAATCTACTTAAATAGTTCGTATTCTTCTATATATATAAGTTGACAAATCCTAACACTAGGTGATATGCATATATTTGCAGCGCTAACTTTCACAAAAGTATTTTTCTTGTTTTTGCGTTTCGGAGCTTTGAGATCATTAAAAGTTAAAAGCGTGACGGCGAAATACCAATATTCAATTAGAGTAGTAGTTTCGCTCCAGTCTCTCAGTTCAAAATCAGGATGACTTTGATGACGGGGAATCTACTTTAAGACTAAAAAACTTTAAAGACGACTTGAATGGGTAACGAGTTTAACACGGTAACAAATGTACAACGTTTCAACAAGGTTTTGTCATCAACAGGTTTAAGTAGGTTACCTAGAAACAGGAATATATCTACAGTTTGAAATAAAGAGGTCACATGACCGGAGCTTGCTTAACGGCTTAATGATGGTGTCTTGGCACACCGGGGTGCTGGTTAGCGTAAGGCTGTGCTGTTCAATTAAGATGGTTTCTTTGATTTAACGTTTGATGATTGATTCTTTGTTTGTAATTACTATGGTTTTTTTGATTTGCAATAGTTGGAAACGTGGGGAGAGTTTTAATTATGTTAAGATGTTGATATTTATTATTTAGCACAAAGCTACTCAAAGGGCTATCTGTGCTCTTCCCACCACGGGTATCGAAACCCGGTTTCTAACGGTATAAGTCCGCAGACATACCGCTGTGCTGCTGAGTGGCATTATGCTCAGTGAATTTAGTTTCTAGTTTTCTTTCTGTGCAGTTATTACAATATATTTTACATGCGACGTTGGTATTGTGTGATTCTATTTCTTTTGGAAGGATTTTAGTTTGGAGCCAAGTTTTTGAGTGAATTTAAAGTCGACAGTAATTTCACGTTTAATAACAACTTTACCATTTAATTTTTCAATGAAACCAGCTCAAAAATAATTCACACCGGGATAAAACCTGACAACTTATTTGAGAGTAAAAACATCTTTATTACACAGCATGTAAAATTATATCCCATTATTTTCTGAGTGAAGGATGTTGAGTAAAAGTAATATGACTGTATCATATTTGGATACTCGACTGCAGTCACTGTGACAGAACGAAATATTTATATATGTGTACATCAGATACATGCAATCATGATGACGGATTGAATTTCTGACTTTTTGGAACAAATATATCATTTCCAACTGGACTCCAAGCGTAACGCCTCCCAGTAGCATAGCGGTATGTCTGCGGACTTACAACACTAGAAACCGGGTTTCGATACCCATGATGGGCAGAGCACAGATAGCCCATCGTGTAGCTTTGTGCATAAATTCAAACAAACAAACCAAACGTAACTGTGCTTAATGATTACTTTTTTTAGAGCAAAGCTGCATAATGAGCTATATGCGCTCTTTTCATCAAGGGGAATCGAACTCCCGGATTTTAGAGTTGTAAGTGTGCAAACTTACCGTTGACTTACTTTGATTACTAAATAAAGATAGTGCGTTATCTATATCTCACTTTTAATTAATTGGAACGCTAATGTAGTACAAATTATTTGAGCTAGTTTCAGTTTGTTTGTTTATTTTGTCAAATTTTGCGCAAAGCTACTCAAGGGCTATATGCGCTAGCCGTCCCTAATTTTTGAAGTGAGAGACCACGAAGGAAGCTAATCAACACCATTCATCTCCAACCCTTGGGCACCTCTTTTACCACGAACAGTGGGACTGACCGTAACATTATAACGTCCCCACGGCTTAAAAGACGAGCATGTTCGGTGATGGGATTCGAACCTGCAACCCAAAGATTGCGATTCAAACATCCTAACCACCAGGCCATGCGAGGTTGCTGGTTTGAGCGAAAAAAAGCTGTGTACAAAACATATGTCAATGAATCGTCTCTCGGTTTGCACATCACATATTTAGCATATTTAGATGAAAACAAAAAACCCAAAATTTACACTTTCTAGAAACTGTTTATTAAATTTGAATAGGATAATGGCCAAATAGTAATTTTACTATTTCCCAAGCTTACAAAAACCCGATAATTGATATTAAAAATGTAAGACTAATGTGTGTATTAGATGATATTTTTTTTACAGATATCTCCGCTAAATGGCACGTGTAAATTGTGTTTGATGTTGAAATTTGAATTATCAAACATTTATTGTGAAGATTACTTGTATTAATTATGAACAACTCGACGTCGTTTGTCTTAGCCCCCCCCCCCCAGTGCCATAGCGGTATGTCTGCGGACTTACAACGCTAGAATCCGAGTTTCGATACCCCTGGTGAGCAGAGCACAGGTAGCCCATTGTGTAGCTTTGTGCTTAACTCGAAACAAATAAATAAATAAAAATTAATCAATGAAACAAATAACCTGGTAAAACTTAAAACAGGGTGCAAAAAGGAAATCATAAAATTGTGCCGAGCTTTTCATATTAATATTAAGAAATCCTAAAAATTTACATCTGTATGTGAAAAAAATAAAATTCTGATGGAACATAATGTTTTTTTTGAGTGCTCATATTTCTTAATTACAAACAAACAATCGCTTGTCTTACAAACTATTTATACAGTTCTGAAACGAATACCAGTATCGTATCTAGCATCTGAACCGGCCTGTACTAAAACTGTTTAAATGTTTCTTACTTATTCATAAAAAAAGATATGTTAGAGTAAGTCAAGAATAATATTCCAGGCGCACTTTTCTCTACACGGAAAGTTTTGTAGTATTCAGCGCGCTCAAAAGTATTAACGTTTTAATAAATATAAGTTCCATTACTGTTTTCCACTTTATAGCTTTTTACACGCGTTTGCTATTTTAATTTGAAATCATTAGCTGCTCTAGTTTTGCTTTAGTTTGGTCAACGATTCTTGTCCTTAACAGAAACATTTGTTGAACTTCTGAGAAGAGCCTTTCCACACATTACTCTCAGAACTGTGAAAGTTGATAAACAGTTTAATAGCGTGATAAATGTACTGTGTGATTCCTAGTTTTCTAGAAGATAACTTGAAACGTTGAAATTAGAAAGAAGTTACTATTTCAAATATCCTACATAGTCTATTAAAACTTGTATCTTTAATCAATTATGCTTTTGTGAGCTGATTTGTACTATTTACTAAAATCGCGGTGGTACGTTTACTTCTTAATAACATACAGAATTGCTTTGTGTATATATATAATTTTAATTTTGGTAAAAAAATTAAATATCTGTAATTATTAATCGAGTGCAAAGCAAAAACAATAACAAAAATCTGCAAATTTTCTTACGGCCAAAATGCCCTTAATTAATAGTAAAAATAAAGTATGGTCCTTGTACTTAATTTTATTACGAACGTAAAATAGCGTAGGGAAAAACATATATGTTAATATCAACTTCCGTATCTTTGGTGGCGAAAGTTTGAATATCCAAAGAATTCAACGTACTCATAAGAAGGAGGACGAGTTTTTGTTTTATTAGGTTATTATACGTTGCTAATGTTAACTTCAGCAAGTCAAGGTTAACTTAAATAACTGTTTCAGCCCAGTATGAACATATTTTAAGGATTAGAAACCCTATATTCAAAACACTAATTATTGATTTCTGAATGTGGGTTACATTCCTAACCAATATGCATTTTCGTGTTTCGTTTCCTCATAAAATATAATGATATTTTTTTACTGAGAGTTATGGATAAAATTAACCGGTTAAAAAAAGTCATGGAGGTTTCTTGTTTTTATATTGCCTTTAAACCTAAAATACGCATGTTTTTATATGAAAGAATGTTAACTTCATCTTTTAACGCAAGACACTTGGAATTCAGGATTATATACCATCGACAAAAACGAGTTCTAAGATTGGGTGTTAACGTAAGAAAGAGTGAAAACTGAATACATGCATTTCTTGTGCGAGACATAATTTTAATTTTTTTTTCCTAAATCGATAAAGTCATTATGAGTAACGATGAGAAACATAATTCATATTATGAACATTGGTCACTTGAATATTAACATGCTATTTCCATGCTAGAAAGCAGTTTTGAGGACCGTCTGTTCTGCTCTGGTATGACGTTTGTTCTTCTGTAGAGGATCGTCTGTTGTACTTATTATTTCTCTAGTACTCGTATTAAAGTTTATTGTTCTAGTTTGGCGTTTGTTCTTCTGTAGAGGATCGTCTGTTGTACTTATTATTTCTCTAGTACTCGTATTAAAGTTTATTGTTCTAGTTTGGCGTTTGTTCTTCTGTAGAGGATTGTCTGTTGTGCTTATTATTTTTCTAGTACTCGTATTAAAGTTTATTGTTCTAGTTTGGCGTTTGTTCTTCTGTAGAGGATCGTCTGTTGTACTTATTATTTCTCTAGTACTCGTATTAAAGTTTATTGTTCTAGTTTGGCGTTTGTTCTTCTGTAGAGGATTGTCTGTTGTGCTTATTATTTTTCTAGTACTCGTATTAAAGTTTATTGTTCTAGTTTGGCGTTTGTTCTTCTGTAGAGGATTGTCTGTTGTGCTTATTATTTTTTAGTACTCGT
>NW_013666148.1:241956-250002 GCF_000517525.1 Limulus polyphemus
TGTAGAGGATCGTCTGTTGTGCTTATTATTTCTCTAGTACTCGTATTAAAGTTTATTGTTCTAGTTTGTCATTTGTTCTTCTGTAGAGGATCGTCTGTTGTGCTTATTATTTCTCTAATATTCGTATTAAAGTTTATTGTTCTAGTTTGGCGTTTGTTCTTCTGTAGAGGATCGTCTGTTGTGCTTTTCGTTTCTTAATACCAGTAAATAAAATTCATTGTTCTGGTTTGCCGTTTGTTCTTCAAACTTATCTCCTAAGACAGTATCAAACGGCGCAATTCTTTTATAGTCATTCATTAATTTTCTTAGAAAAATAATTATTTACAAACTGATTATCTCCCTCTCTCTGAAATAAACATACACACATCATTCTAAAGAATCATGCGTTCATATATGTTCGTAGCAATCATACATCTTTATAAAATTCTTGTTTCTACACACGTCTTCACATTGTGTAATAGGGAAAGAATTTCATTCTGTCAAACTTTCCAACTAGCTCTAATACTCTATTCCATCTTTCGCTTTCTAATAGTGAAATATGAAACACATGATGTAACAATAGTTATTACGTCTATGGTGAAGAATGTCATTTAACTTACATTAACGTGATTGCAAAGCAATGAATTTAACTGGTGTATATTTATTTATACACTCAGCTTCTTATCTCCTGGGGCCAGGTGTAATGTAGAGATTAGCCTTTAGGAGGCTATGAATCTGAAAGTGAATGCTTCGTGATCCGTTGCCGCAAAACGCGTTCCACAGTTTGGTGCCGTGAGCGCGTTATAAGTGTGAACACCAACTCCCACTATTCGAATAGAGAAGCCCAAAAGTTGGCGGTGGACGCTGTTGACTAGCTGCCTTCCTTCTAGTCTATCCCTTCAAAATTAAGGACAGCTAGTGCAGGTAGAAACTGTGTAACTTCAAACGAATTTCAGAAAAAAACTTTGTACCTCATATATTCTCACAGTCAAATAAATAAAAGTTGAGTTTGCTTTTTTCCATTTTGCTTTATCGTTTATTTATTTATTTTAAACTTCCCCTTTATTAAATGTATTGTGAAATATTCTAGGCCCATATTTGGTAATGGAAGTATCTCATGGTAGTAACAAAACTAACCCTTGGTTGTTAACGGAATTATCTCAAGGTGACATTTCTTTCCATCCAGATAATCGCGAGCTGAAATAGCTCAATTTCCAGAACTTATCTTTTCATTTTAAAGATTAAATGACAAAGAAAAGTCCATTGAGAATGAAAATTTCACAAACCTCTTTGTAAAAAACGCCCCAAAGGTTAATTGAGAAAACAAAACAGGACATATACCAATGATTCAATGAAATATTATTAAGGACCTAACTTAAACTATATTGATCTTGTTTAATCATCGTTAAATCAGACCAATCAAAGCAATTGGTTTAACCACATCATTAATAGAATTATATGATATATTAAAAGTTTCTTTTCCTGTAAATATTAGAAATTTGAATAAAAATATACTAAGCGATATATATATCATGTTAAACTATTTTGGAAATTTTGGCAACTACCACAGCAGCGAAAGGAAAAACGTCAATACACTTTAATCAGAAGAAGTATCATTAACCTCTTTTAAAGTTTAAAATTCCTACAAAATCCTCTTTCTTTTCCGATATTTGGAAAGATAATAATGTTATAAAAACAAATAAAAATGTATTCACCAGTTTATCCAATTGAATAGAATAATTATTTAAACAAACATCAATAATGATGTTAATATACTCTCTAGAATTCAGTAACACGATATAAACGTTACTCAAAAAATCAGCATCAAACGTCTACTCATCTTGTTAGATTAAAAGAGACCGTAATTGGCAAATTTAGCAACAAACAAACTAATGTAAGTCGACTGTATTCTAAATATTGTGGTTCTCCAGAGAGATTCCCGCCCACAGTAGATCCAATAAGGGGTATTTCTGTTAGTGAACAGAACAGTAGCGATAAAAGAAAAAAAAAAAGGAACTTTAACGAACAGAGATAGAATAGTACGGAGTAGTTTGAGAAACCTTATTATTGAAATTGGAGCCAGGAAAAACAGTTGTAACAATGTTTGTGTTTTGTTTATTACCTCTAGGAACATTTGGCTAAGAGAAAATCTGATTAGTAGTTTAATATCAGCAGTAAAATGTTTCCAATAAGATTAAATGAAACATATTTACGACCGGGCCAGGGGGTAAAAACAAAATAAAACAAAACAATGAAGTTTGAGTACAGATATATATATAACCTTTGAGTGAAGCCTTTGCTAAGAAAAAAACAACAACAACAACAACAAAAAACTGACTCATATAACTATTAAAAACGATGCTTTTCTTGACAAATCATCTGATATCAAGTAGATATCATGGAGGGCTAGTTAAGAACTTTAATCATGTATTCATGGTTACATCTATCTGTGGTTAACTATTGCAGCAATCAATTCGTTATTATATTAACTGATTTATTAACCCGATATAATACCCCACTGCTGATCAGATTCGATATCTTTAAGCTATCTAATGGTAGAAAATATTTATTAATATTACTTTCCTAATTACCTGTGAATCCATTCTTAGTAGCAATATTTGACTTGAAAAGTAATTGCAGAAGGTAATCTAACATTCAGTCTATATGCAGTCTGGCGTTATATAGAAGCATCCTTTAACGTGTTAGACAATAGTGTAAATTTTAGGGTTGTTATGAACACAGATCACAACAAACATCCGTACATGTGGCTGAACTGGCCAGTTTCCCTACTTAACTATCGCGATCTTTGACACGCCAGACTATAATTATACATTGTATAACTTTGTGCATATAATATCATTTCAAACTCTAGGACTTTAAATCTTTTGGGGCTGCTTGAAGGAACCAGACAGGGAAAATTAAAGATACAAGGTGATGGAAAGGTAGTAGAGGGATAGACGTTATATCTCATAAATGTGCGCTCAGAAAAATTACTATGGCAACCATATAACGTGCAAATGTCCCATAGTCTCAATGTAACAATATGTACTACTATACCCTACTAAAGACCCATCTCAATGTAACAATATATACTACTCTACTCTACTAAAGACCAGTCTTAATGAAACAATATCTACTACTATACCCTACTAAAGACAAGAGGGTATAGTAGTACATATTGTTACATTGAGATAAAAACCCATCTCAATGTAACAATATCTACTACTCTACTCTACTAAAGACCAATCTTAATGTAACAATATCTACTACTATACCCTACTAAAGACCAATCTCAATGCATCAATATCTACTACTATACCCTACTAAAGACCAATCTCAATGTAACAATATCTACTACTATAAAACATAGTTCCTGCACACTGGCTCAACTTTTTATGGACTCATTTAAATAAATTAAAATATATCAACATATTAAAAACAATAGCTAATCTTACTGAGGTTAGATAAAAACTAAACTTAAAAACTAGTAAATAGAAATAATGAAATATTTATCAACTAAGTGTTAGAAGAGAAACTCAACTACAAAGAAATCACACTGTAACGAAACAAGTTACCTTTTGTCACGAATCTTTGTACTAAATAAAACTTAAAATAAAACACCATTATCTTGAAAAACACGCATAACAATTAAACGTCCAAAGAATAATAGAAATAAGGAAATAAAATGAGTAACAAAAGGTGAGATATGGTTATAGTTAAAAACAATATAAAACATCATCAAGGGTTAGTACGACTAGTTTTCTTCTATCGATTTATCTTATCTGATCATATTGAAATAGAAAAACTCAGCTGACACTGGATAACTGAACCAGCTGATACTGGGTAACTGGACCAGCTGATACTGGGTAACTGAACCAGCTGACACTGGATAACTGAACCAGCTGATACTGGGTAACTGAACCAGCTGATACTGAGTAACTGAACCAGCTGACACTGGATAACTGAACCAGCTGACACTGGATAACTGAACCAGCTGATACTGGGTAACTGGACCGGCTGACACTGGATAACTGAACCAGCTGATACTGGGTAACTGAACCAGCTGATACTGGGTAACTGGACCAGCTGACACTGGATAACTGAACCAGCTGATACTGAATAACCGAACCAGCTGACACTGAATAACTGAACCAGCTGATACTGGATAACTGAACCAGTTGATACTGGATAACTGAATCAGCTGATTACTGGGTAACTAAACCAGCTGACACTGAATAACTGAACCAGCTGACACTGGATAATTAAACCAGCTGATACTGAATAACCGAACCAGCTGACACTGGGTAACTGAACCTAGCTGACACTGGATAACTGAACCAGCTGACACTGGATAACTGAACCAGTTAATACTGCACCGAGAAACCAACAACAGCTAAATCTTATGGCATCTAGGAGTTGAAATGTAAAGAAAAAACATTAAATATATTCATACATATGCCTTCAGAAAGAAATTAGGCTCAACTGAGGGCTAAAGTGAGTGATGAGTTATCTTGCTATGATAATATTACATGTGTATCGATGGGTTTTACACCAAAACCAGAAGAAGTGCACAGAAATCGTCGACCTCTGTAAGGCACGTACAATGATGATCTTTAGTTAACTGTTATTTGATAACAAAGACATAAATAACAAGTGTTTGATTTCTGATTCTTTGCGAACCCAAACTATTTTGGCCATGAGTACGCACCCAACGTATCGCTCCTGTCTAGGGGCTACCAATTAGCCCCTGAAGAAGAAAGATACGCCTTTCGAAAGCGCGCGGATTACAGGGTTTTGTATTTTTGTCTTAAATTTATTTTTTTAATCCATATGTTTTCCTAACATCATGAAGAGGGTCTACTTGTGGGGTTGAGGACAGGAGACCCCTTTTTAATGTAAAAAATTACGTTTCCTCCACTGAAAATTTCAGGTAGTGATTCTCTTGCATTCGAACAGCTGTAGAAAAAAATGGTATTTTTGTTTCTTTTTGAAAAACGAGTGTTAGGCGATAATAAAGTATTCACAACCACAACATTCGTGTGTGCGTGTGGAGAGACCTTGGATTTACTGCTCCACAGGCCAGCACGCTAACCATTATCTTACTCCCAGCCCTCTTCAGACAGAATGTGCAGTAAACTAACCTGATTATAACGAGTAAATTATTAAACGGTAGCGCTTAGAAACGATAACGGAAATTGAAAACTATGTTTGCATTAATTAAACAACAACGTGGTATCCTTTTAAAATGTACAGATAAAAACTAAGTGATCATAAACATCAGGAAGTTCTGAATGCGTCAGAATTTGATCTCATGTCAAGGGGAAACTTTATGAGCTTGTACAGTACAACAATAATTAAGTAGCGAATCAAGTCTCACTTCCTTCCTACAGGGTGGTTTAGCATAATTTTCTTAGTGATAGCCCCTTTGTTCTGTGATCCGTGGACTAATTAAACGGGAGATTAGGTCATGGTGAAAACTTACAAAGAACCAAGAAAAGTTAGAAGCAGCGAAGGCGCAGTCTGTTGTCCAGATTTCAATAGAAACAATAGATTCACGTAGTTAGATAGGAAAAAGGAAATAATTTAAGAGAAACATAAATGCAGTTTATATCACAATTACTTCTCAGAATCTCCCTTATCTTTTCTATAACACTTAGAAGCAGAATGTTCAAGTTCCTTTTAAAAAATTGTGTTAGGAGTAAATCGTAGTCTGTTTAAGAGGTTTTCGAGTAGATAATTCATTTGGGTTATTTTCTTGTCGTTCTATTTTGTTCCTGGACAATTTGATATACTTTTCCCTTTCACCTCAAATACTAAGAAATTTTCTTTGTCTGGGAAGGTTGGAGAGTTTGAGTTGTTCTCGCATAACTACACAAGGGCTACTAGCGCTAGCCGCCCCTAGCTTTCAACTGATAGAACTGGGGGGGGGGAAGGCAGATAGTCAACTCGTGGGTCGCTTTAATTGAATGATAAGTTTTCACTGTCACATCTTATAACGCACCCACAAACTCAAAGGGCGGAGCGCAGTTTTTATGTAGCATCAGGACGTGAACTATAAGCTCTCGGGTTCACGGTTCCTCACGCTAACCACTAGGCACGCGTGACAATAACTGAATTGCTATTATATCTTGGATCAATCAACGGTACTTTGAAACTATTGTTATCTTCACATTAAGACCGATCACGTTCTAATGGTTGGTCTATGGTTTCGGAGTTCTGTGATTCGCATCCCGATGCCGCCAAAGAAATTCCACTTCGCACCTTGGGCACATAGGTGCGCAATAAGAGTGACAGTCAAATCCGATTAAATTAACCCTCGAGTTGGATGCAGGAGATGTTAACTAGTTGTCTTCCTCCTAGTTCATAGCTTCAAAATTAAGAGCAACTAATACAAAAATGCTCTCTAATAGTTTAGCGCGAAATTTAACAAACAACAACAACAATCTCCACATAACGTTTTCAGATTTGAAAGATTGGTGGTTCAATAGAAAACTTTATTTTGGCTAAGCATTAATTCACAACGATTATCAATAAAAAATAATGTAGAGAAACATAGCTAGTGAAATTAATGAAAATAGAAGAGACATCCAATAGTGTGAAAAACTTATACCATGTATGGTGAAACTAATATTTGATAAAAAAACCCAACTATAATACTCATAGCTTTCAAAAACTCAAGATGCTTTAATAAATTTTTTGCTATACATAGATATATTATTAAGTACAGTAGTACTTAATAGTAGGGATCGACAAGGTTTTGAAATAATTCACGTGCTGAAAAACCACCCTATTGAATTCAGAAGCGAAAACCGACCATTCAAAGTGCTGGTTACGGTATATTGCGCGCATGTATACTTGACTGGTCTGTGGGTATCCGCTTTTGATATTCCGATAAATTTATAGAGATTATTTATAAATGGTAAACATATCTTGCACGTACTTTTCAACCCAATTCAACCCAACAGATGGCGCTACATATCGATGGATAGACACGAGACAGTTTCCAAATGTAAAGTATATACTTTATACACTTTAACTTAAAAAATAAACAAAGAAGAGTATTAAAAATCATGAATTTTAAATTGAAATAGAGATCCTGCTACAAAGAGTAATGCAACAAGAATTAAAACCACAATCACAACTTTATAAAATTTAATCTCTACTTTGGCAGCTTTATACATCTGTAGGCAAAAGTAAGGATTATATTTTATACATTTGTGTTGTAAAAGTTATAACTATTAGAGATATTGTTATACTGAAAGTTTATAGTTGTTGTGTCCAATCTATGGGCATATAAAAACTGAACAAATAAATCGGAAAGTAGGGATTGCTATAAGAAGTATCCAAAACAAAATAAATGCTGCAATAAAAAGTACACAAACAAGTAAATTTATACTAGTTGGATAGATTTGGTAGGCAGTGTGATCTGTATAGCTAAATGAAGCAGTCTAAATTTGACGCCAGCTCTTGGGCTACTCTTTTATCAACGAATAGCAGGACTGACTGTTGCATTATAACGCTCCAAGGCTGTAAACTTTGGATTGAACGAAATGCGTCGTCAACAATGAATATGACGAACATAGTGTGGGCGGAATACTGTTATTATACACTCCCTAAGGGACAAGATAAAGAAAGCAGTATTATGAAATATAACAGGCCTAATACTAACGTATTGTCCTCCTGTGGGACAGCGGCAGATTTTCGGATTTAAAACGCTAAAACCAGGGTTTCGATTCCCCTCGGTGGACACAGCAGATAGCCCAATGTGGCTTTGCTATAAGAAAATACACAGAGACTAATGTCTTATTACAAGTATAATTAATTATAGAGAAATAAAGGGTTTTTTTTTGTCGGGTATGTGGTACATTAATTAGATGACCAATCCTTCAGGACTGGAAGAGAGGTTTTAGTTTCAGGAACAAAATGTTCACATAATTATGTAGTGCTTCATACTGTGTACGCGACAGGAATAATGACGTCACACTTGTCAATTCTGACGCTACCTGTTGTACTTCCGTCCCATACACGACTTTAAATAGCACGTGTTGAGGAACATACTGTAGTTGG
>NW_013666148.1:251002-335046 GCF_000517525.1 Limulus polyphemus
TAAATGTGTCTGTGTATTATATACTTTATTGTTATATTTAAATAAATATTGAAGGGGGACAAAGTAGTATATAATGACGGATGAACTTTGTATTGGACTATTGGAGTGTTAGGATGTGTAAACATTCAAGACGCCATCACACTTTGGAAACCTCAGCAATAAACATCCATCGATGTAATGAAATCTCTGATCGTTTAAATAATTAATTTTGTATATAAATATTGGTTGCAACAAACAATAGAATATTTGGGCCGCAGGCGACAACTAAAGGTAGAGACTGTCTAGCAAGATAGCTAATGTAACATTTCAATAATACCGAACTCATATTCATTTTCACAAGGTTTTTTTTTTTTGTTTGCAAACACGCCCTTTAGCTGCAAACAGTCCCTCGGTGGGACAATGGTAAGTTTTCGAAATTATAACGTTAAAATCCGTGGTTCAATTCCCCGCGGTGAACACATCAAATAGCCCAAAGTGGTTCTAAAACAAAAAACGGCTGTGGACTAACGATGAAGTGTAGAAACTAAAATATTTTTCAACTGTAAATACATAGATAGATAGTAGTCTAGAATTATGTAGGGTACATACTGTAAATACATAGATAGATAGTAGTCTAGAATTATGTAGGGTACATACTGTAAATACATAGATAGACAGTAGTCTAGAATTATTTAAGGTACATACTGTAAATACATAGATAGATAGTAGTCTAGAATTATGTATGGTGCATACTGTAAATACATAGATAGATAGATAGTAGTCTAGAATTATGTAGTGTACATACTGTAAATACATAGATAGACAGTAGCTTAGAATTATTTAGGGCACATACTGTAACTATATAGACAGATAGTAGTCTAGAATTATGTAGGGTACATACTGTAAATACATAGATAGACAGTAGCTTAGAATTATTTTGGGCACATACTGTAATTATATAGATAGATGGTAGTCTAGAATTATTTAGGGCACATACTGTAAATACATAGATAGTAGTCTAGAATTATGTAGGGTACATACAGTAAATACATAGATAGATAGTAGCTTATAATTATTTAGAGCACATACTGTAAATACATAGAGAGATAGTAGCTTAGAATTATTTAGAGCACATACTGTAATTACATAGAGAGATAATAGTCTATAATTGTTTAGAGCACATACTGTAAATACACAGATAGATAGTAGCTTAGAATTATTTAGAGCACATACTGTAAATACATAGAGAGATACTAGCTTAGAATTATTTATGGCACATACTGTAAATACATAGAGAGATAGTAGCTTAGAATTATTTAGGGCACATACTGTAAATACATAGATAGATAGTAGCTTAGAATTATTTAGAGCACATACTGTAAATACACAGATAGATAGTACTTTAGAATTATTTGGGGGCACATATAAATATTCAGTGCTTTTTTATTATCTTCAGCTTTTCGTAACTCGAAATTCAGTTAAATGCTCTTATTATTAGTCTCATGAAGAATTTAATGAAAGATGCTTTGACATTTCGAAAACGTAATCGCGAATATATTCAGTAAAGTCGGTAAATATCAAGACAAATGAACACAGCAACAAGAGATATCTGCACTAGCCGTCCCTAGTTTTGAAGTTATAGATAAATGGAAGGCAGCTAGTCAACACCACCCACCACCATAATTTTGAGTGACTCTTTAGCAACGAATAGTTAAATTGATCGTCACATTATAACGCCCCGAAGAGCTTCGATTCTTCGACCGGCAAATTGCGAGAATCACCAGGTCATGCCAGGTCTTGAACACCATGGCTCTTTACTATTATAGGCCTATAATTTTTTTGATGTGTCACATTTGTGGACATTTCGTTTCCGTCAGATGATCACTTACTTCTTAATACTTCACGATAAATTATCAAATAATATTTCTTCAACTATATTGTGCCCTCCCTACCACCCTAGTGGCTCAGCGGTAAGTCTGATTAGGCTTATGACACTAAAAACTGGGTTTCGATACAGCATAGATAGCTCATTGTAACGAATAACAACAGTCTCTAAGTTGGGAGTTGTTATTAAGATACGAAATTATTTGTTTGTTGTTAAGCACAAAGCTACACAAATGAGCTATCTTTGCTTTGCCTACCGTACGTATCAATACCCGATTTCTAGCGTCATAAGCCATCAGACTTGCTACTGAGTCGTGGGGAGGGAGGGCTTAGACGAAATAAATTCCGCTAGTCCTGCACGTTTAAGAGCTAAAGGATTTTCCCCTTATTTTGTAGTATTTTTTAAGAATAATATATTTAATAATTTAAGAAATGTTACATAGTAAATGGTGAATTGTCCTAATCATTCAGTCATGTGAATAAGTCCGATAAATAATTTGTGTTTAATATTCATCTTATAAACCCCTTATAACATCAGCACACTTATACTTAAAATGTGATCTTGATAATTATGATATCTTATCGCTTCTTACAAGTGGGCCAGATATAATTATAATAAATACCTTATATTTTCATAGTTAAAAAACAAAATAAACAAACTTGAACATGAATGGCTTGCCAGAAAAACAATTAATGTGATTTCAATCTTTTCCTATATTGGATTTCCTCAAGCAATGTAGAGACAGAAAATGGGGTACGTATGAAACATGTTAACGTAAGAGTTGATTAATCCTATTTTATTCTCAGCCATAACAACTCGCATTTGAAAGTGAACTTATGTTGAAGCACAATATATCACAAAGATATACATACCGTAATGAGAATATATCTTTACTAGTGTAGTTTTTTTTTCATATTTTGCAGTTATCCATTGATCGATAAAAAATATTAAAGTAAAAATTCTGAGCTCATCAATGCAATATATGAGATCAATACCAATACGTAATTGGCCTTAAATCAATCCATGAAATGGAAGCTAAAATTAAAAAAATATATATAAAAAGGTCGTAGCCTAATGGCTACTGTGCCAGGCTGCAGGTCTAATACTCCTACGTAAGAGTCCGTGACGCGCCAATAAAAAAATCTATGTGTTCTCAGCTGTGGGAGTATTATAAAAGTGATAGTCAGTCTCGCTTTGTGATATGAATAAATGTTTAGGCGGTGGGTACTGCTGATTGATTTCCCTTCGGCTGGTCAGCAGTTATAAATTAGGGACGACAATGTTTAAAATTTTGTGTTTCTGATCTAGCAATTTAGACCACGTGTAACATGAGGTGCCGTTCCGGTTGAAAATTCAGTATCGTATAACCATTAAAATGAATGTGATGTTTTATGGAACGAGAACTCCTGATTACACTGTAATAATATGTACCTATAATTTTCTATTTGTAATACTATGTAATTGAACATTACCTAGGTCTACATTAACCACACAAGTGGGCATTTTTTAAAGCTTGGAATGCATCATTTGATTTATATATTGTATTATAATGTTCAAAGTTAGCATACGCTTAATTTTGTGTTATAATTCGACGACGGATAGCTCTGTTTTTGTGTATTTTTTCATAATTGTTTTGGTTTTTACAGACATTTGTATTTCATTGAATAGGTGAAAAAGTCTGATATATAAGAACTTTCGTTGTAATTGAATTTTATAAACGTTTTGGACTGGCTGATACACATTAGATGTTTATGTAGATCATCAATCTTCAGCTTGAAACTTTAATAAACAAGCATATGTTAGAATTTCTGTATATCTGTCCTTTTAGAGTTGCCCGAAACTAGAACGATATTTTGTTTACACAGAAAAATAAAAAACGGTGAAAAATTAAGACTACTTATTTCGAAATTAACTTATAACTTATACTCTTCGATAAAATTTTCTTTTTTTTACAAATTTCAAGTTAAATACTGTTATTTGATATTTAGATTATCAGTATAGCTGATGATGTGTTTATTCAATTTCCGTACAGACATTACTGGTCTTATAAGCAGCAACTTGTCTCGCTTGTTTAGCTGTTTGTTATTACGATCTTCACATTTGATTTGTATAATAAAATATACTAGTTTGAGAAATCTAGTTCAGTTGTTTTTACAAAGACACTTTGACATCGCTCTCCATATATAAGTTCAGTACATTTGTACCTGCAAATGTCTGCAAACAGCAAACATAATCACATAATAAATGCGAATTGACTTCTAACAAACAAAACACGGATTTTCTTCAGCACTTGAGAAAATACGTTTTTAATAAAGGTGTGGAGATACAGCGACACGATACGAGTATTGTATCGTGAAGCCGTGATACGATTGTACATCCATACATGACAAGCTTTCAGTAAACATTGTCTTTTGTACAGCATTTCTAATAAAGTATTTTTGCAAAAAATTAATTATTCAGTGAAGGAAGATGAGTATTGAGTACTATATGCTGTCTTCATTTCTTTTATCAAAAACATTACATGTAAGGTAACATAACAAATTAACAATAACAAAACAGATAGACAGATATTAACTTTTTTTATTTTACTTCTCTTGCCAGCTGCCATTTAGTTGATCAAACCTGAGAACTTGAAAAAGCACTGTAAAGTATGAAGTACTTAAATAAGACAATGTTAGTAATATAGATAATATATTATAGACAAGACTGTTAAACTTTGTAACAAACCGTTGGTAAAACTTCTGTATCTAGATACGTATCGTATCGACTACTATGATGAGATACGCACCCCTGGTTTTTAAACAATAGACAAATATGGAACTTACGACCCCCTGTACATAACTTCTACTATACAAAATGTTATTACCTTCACAATGTATACTGTCCAAACACAGAAAAATAAGGATGGGCAAGGTTTAACTATTTGAATTTGATTAGTATTCTGATCTTGAAAACTGGACTGTTTCTTACTAATTAACCTTCTGTTTATCACACGTGTCTCCATGTACAAATTGTATACAGTTCTACACGAACTGACAGGTGCATATCAACTACGAGAAAATGAACGTTTCGCATCTTGAGCTTCGTTTCACCTTTTACTTTATGGTACAAAACTGTTTTACCACAGCATTTCTACAAAAACGACGAACGAAAGACATTTTCAGTTCATTAATCTTATCTAAGATAATAATAAAAAGAGAAGAGGGAAAAGAACTGGTACTTAACCAAACAATTCTTTGTATGATATGACCCGTGAAGACCCCTAGTTAAACAGAGTATATGTAATTAACATTCAATCATTACCCAAAATATTCTTATAAATTAAAGTTGTAACATATTATTACGTTTAACAAAGACCAATAAAAATACAATGAATGTGTTTTGTAATCTTTTGAATCTTTTTTTTTTCATATCTAACATTTTCATCAACTTTTTTATGTCCACGAAAAGAAATTCATAAATGTTCCCCGTGTCACAAGGGGTCAGTGACCGACTAAATGATTCAGAAGAAAGAAGCCGAGAGAGTTACTTTTAATCAGTGAACAAATAACACTTGTCAACCCTTCACATCACTAGGATAATTACAGCCTATCATGATAGTCATAGATAGATATACATATAATATATATAAATATATGATAAAATATAAGCTATATATATAGCTTACATTTTACCATAAATTGTTTCTAAAAGGTGTCAGTAAAACTTTGCAACGTTAGGGTACATACCAATTCACCGGACACCATAAGAAAACACATTAATATCAAATCTAACTTACAGTATGTTAACTTCCGGGTTGGTGACTGACGGAACTGATAATATACCTAACTTGGAACAGTCAACTTTTAGCAGGTTAGCGGCTTTCCCACAGATACATTCATTCGGACAGAAATTGTTAGCTTCTGCAGAAAGTGTTCCCTTTGCTTCGCTTGGTGAATGTCCAAGGAATAGTAACGCTATAACGTTAATGAAACACTTGCTACTAATAACTTTGAAGTTAAAGAAAGGTGTTAAAAACGATCTTTGACTCCAGAGCTGCACGTGGCAATAAGATACACCTTGGTAACGTTTCATCTCAGAAAACTTGAAAATTTGAAAGCACGATACAGACCAAGCCTGAGAAACTGCGCTCGCGGTCTGTGCTGCTCGTGCGTCGTCCGGGAGTAGATTGACTGAACGACACGTGCTAGGTCGAGTCTTTCGAGAAAAGTGAATTGTCGCATCAATTTAAAGACTCCATTGGCAATTTTTTTAACACTTAAGGAAGTACCTTAACTTAAAAAAATTACTTTGAAAAACACAGAGACTCTCGTAAAACCTAAATAGAAAAATTTCTACCTTACACGTGGGTCGTAGAAAAAGCAAACAGTATTTCACATTGTTAATAGCTGAAAGAATCGTACCGACAGCGCGGGCCACGAGCAGTACGTGGCGCCAGAAGTTACTTACTTCAATTGTGACGTCACCTTATAATCCGGTCAGTATCTCATTGTTGAACCTTTTTATATCGAGGCAGTTTGCGTGGGGGCGTAAGCACTTCAATACCTGTAACGGATTCATAAATGATAAAGTGGAAGAAAATACGCTATGATCTTATATTATTTCTAAATTACGTTATTTCAAGTTTCATCTTTTATTCCAGTCTGTCAACGAACTCGTAAGAACTATAAAATATGCCTTTAATATTTAAACTAATTTAGATATTAAATTTTTCACAACTGGACTGGTTCTTCGGATAGTTTTACTTTCTGGTTCAAAGAAGGTTTCAGTCCTAACTCTAAGAGGGGAGCCTCGTGGTAGGGATAAGATAAAACATACACAACATACACACGACCACATAAATCAAGTGCTTCAACAAACTTAAAAGCAATCCACATTTTTTAAAATAGGGGCTCACTCGAACGTTATTTTTAAACATACACAGAGTTAACGCCAACACACGTCACTAGTCAAACAACCAATTCACTTTCACCATCTTGACATTCTATTAAAATAGTAAACATGTGGATCAAAATTAACAAACGCAATTTTTTACTTTAAAGACAACAGTACTAAATTGTTATCAATTATATATTAAAATATAGAGGGCAGGATACATAATTTTCTTACAGTTTGTTTGTTTGAAGTTAAGCACAAAGCTACACAATGGGCTATCTGTGCTCAGCCCACCACGGGTAGCGAAATGCCGCTGTGCCACTTGGGGGCTTTTCTTACAGAGACACTGTTTTCATTCCAAAGACAAATAAGCTGAATTTTCATGAACAATAATATTTACATCTTCTGTAAAGAAGAACGTAGGTTGGCCGTGTGGGAGAGCTCTGGACGTCGGAACTGGCGAGCCAAGTTCGAATCAATGCGTTATAAGAGTGGCAGATTCCCTTTCCGTAATTAGTGGGTGATAGGATTTTGTTGACTAGCAGACTTTCCTCCTATTTCAAAGTTAGGGACAACAGTAGATGGCCTTAGTAGTTTTACCATAAATACAAAATACAATACAATACAACTGAATTTGATAGACGTCAGCTAGCTCGTCAAAATATTGAAATGTGTTGTTCCTAATTCGTAAGGTAAAATATGGAAAAGATCCGGAAAAATAAAAGGAAAGCTACAGAAGAAACATCAAAACGTTGAACTCACAGAAGTTAAAGAAGAAAATAAAATTTATCGGTAAAATGTTTTAGAAAAATAAATACCTTCTGGGAACGAAAATCCTACATAAAAACGGTAACAAAAGCAGTAAAACCAAGATAGAGTATCAAACTGTTACTCTTCTCCTTGTTTTGATTTTAAGACTTTAATATTCCTGTTAATTTGATTAGATTTTAAAAAAATAATTGCTTGCAGTAAGGATATCTGAATATGTAAATTGTTTCCAATTATTCTTATACGGACAATTAAAAGCTTTTGCTACATCTTTCTTTATCGAGATCGTACATATAATCAAGGATAATCACAGGTCGTTTGTCATACCATTGTAGGTCTCTTCAAACAGAAATTGTGATATACGAATAACACAATGACCTTATATATAAAAAAGTAGGGTTAATAACACAATGAACTATATATAAAAAAGTAGGGTTAATAACACAATGAACTATATATAAAAAACAATGTAGAGTTAATAACACAATGACCTTATGTATAAAACAAACAATGTAGGTTAGATAAAAAAACTTTTTTTATGTTTTGATATGCCCTACTGTGACTCAGAAGTAAGTTTGAGGGCTTATAACGTTAACAACTGAGGTTTGAACCATGAAGTTGGCACTGCGCAGATAGTCTGTTGTGCAGTTCTACGCTTAACAGCAAACAAACAAACAATATTTCGATATAACCTGATTGAATACTTTACAAAATAAAATCCTTGTAGTTAATAGAATTTGTTCCTCGAGGAAACAATTTCTGTTAATACTTAATGTTTCATTGTCATTGTAGCGCTTTCGTAAACTGACTTTTTTCGCTGCCAAACAGACAAAATTAATGACATATATTTCATCTTCTGCAGAGTTCCCTTTTTTTTTTGATTTAATTTTCTCAAGAGAAAATTCAACTGTCTAGAGTAAGTCGTTTGTATCCAGATACATATTCACAGTCAGTGTATGAGTAAGACATGTGTTTTTAATAATATTTATTGTTATAACCCGTGTAAAGTATCCACTGAATTACAGTTACAGATCTCATTTTTATTTAGGCTTAAAATCAAAACTGTTACTTTGTTTCAGAATTTTACTCATAGCCACACATTGGCTGTATGCGGACAATCGTCCATAATTTTGTTTGAGCTGATAAACTACAAGGAAGAGGCAGCTAAGCAATTTCAATCACTGCCACCTCTTGTACTATTCTAGACTGATCGAGGGGTGAGATTTGACTGCCACTTCTATAGCGCACCTATGGCCAGAAAGTGTAGGGCGATTTTTTTAATTTTTGTGTTTAAACGGGTCATGAACTATGTTTTCTAGAATTATGCCAGCCCGAAAAATGTTGAATTATCTCAATGGTATTGTTCTCTTTGTTCATTTTCGTTTAAGATTAATACTTTATATTGCTGAAAATAAGTGAGATATTTCTCATTTATATTTATTATTACGTTTATTAATATAATTGGATTTTCTGTTGTCTTTTGTTGTTGTTGTTGTTGTTGTTGAATTATGAACAAAGCTACTCGAGGGCTATCTGCGCTAACCGTTCCTATTTTCGAAGAGATAAACTAGAAGAAATGCAGCTGGTCAACATCACCCGGCCATCGCTAACTCATGGGCTACTCTTTACCAACGAATAATGGGATTGATCGTCACATTATAACGCCTCCTTGATTGAAATAGTGAGCATTTTAGGTAAAGGCCTTTGACCCACGACTCGTAGGCTTCGAGTTGAGCCATTCCAGACCCTTTCTATTTGGAAAATCCGTGAGGTTTCTCGATTTTAAACTCACTTACAACTCTTATTGGCTTTCATATATGTATTAATGCTTACTTGTTCCACTGTTTATTAATGCCTGTGACTTACGTGTGGAAAATATGTCCATTCACTCCACTGACGTAGTAATTGTGGCTATTAGCTTTTATAATACAATTCTTTTATTTATATCTTGCTTTATAGAACACGCGATTTTATAATTTTCCATAAAATACTTTGTTTTACATCCATAGAACATTAATTTTTGGCACTTTGTTGTTTGTACATTGTATAAATTCTAGAATCCCGACTGACATCCTACAGTTACGACTGACGTTCTACGATTACGATTGATTTTCTATTGTTACAATTGACACTCTACAAAATGATTGACATTCTACAGTTAAGATTGACATTCTATTGTTACAATTCACACTTTACAGCAATGATTGTTGGTTTACAGTTACGATTGTAGCTTTCATTATCTACGTATTGTAACGCTTATTATGTAGGTTGTATGCACAATAAGACAAATCGATATCACCAGATTAGTAATAATCTAAATTGTAATCTGAGTAATTTGTGCAAAAGGTTTCTATCATTCATCTATCAATATTCAGTTAACACTTCTTCGTGTAATAACCGTTAATCTGGCAACTTGTACTGAATAATTTTGCTGTTCATAGAATGGCTTTGTGTATTTCAAGTACAAACTTTTAGCTCATATCTTCGTCATCTCTTGACCGATTTGAGATCTAATTGCAGTTTTGGACTCAGAAGGTCACGCCCTTTCTATTAATGCAATTGATCTCGCCCAAGGTCTCATAGATTAATTTATTCTAATCCTACCTAAAGGAATTTCAATTTGTGGGTAGGCTCGAGAGATCCTGATGAATAATAAAATCGAATCGGATATATGCGTGGCCCACGCTTGTTATTACCGACATACAAGAATATAACTAATAAAAAATAAGGAAAAGATATCATAGATTAATTTACTCTAATCCTACATAAAAGAATTTCAAGTGCCGCGTCTGTTGAGGATTCCCTCTGTTTCTGCTATTTATCATAACGGAATAATAGGCTAAAAGTTCTGTCAGCTTGATGGAAAGAAGTTGTAATACTGCTATCGTTAGATCATATTTAAATAGCAGAATTATTTATAACGTTAAAATATGGAGTTTAATCTAAATATTGAGATCGCGACTGATTTTATTTTGAAATGACTGATACGTTAATCAGCCTTTAGCATTGGGTTTTACGTTTTTAAATTCAATATAAAATTGTATTCTTTATTTTCTATCTTAGTATACGAGAAAATATATAAGGTTGTGTCAACGTCGAAATTGAAAAATAAAATAGATTACGTTTACAAAATGACTATATGGGTTGGGGGAAAATAGCCTAGGCGATTTATTTCCTTCTAAATAATTTCTTTAAGATTTGCATTTTTTTTGTCTTTCCAAACCAAATTCCCTTCGAACATATATTTTCACTTACACTTTGTAAGTAAAGTAGGAACCGGTACATAGGAAACGTTTACAGTCACCAACTGCATTGCAACAGCTGCACGCAGAGGAAGAAAATTAAAAGCGCGTGTTGTGTGCACTGCCAAAATCATGATAAACTGGTACCTTGAGCGTATTAAGTACGTTTCGGTAGAAACTTTGTGCAGAGACAATTTCGATTTTAGAAAGCAGGAAATAAAAAAGTCCAAAAGCCAGAGTTGTCTGAATTAACAAAACAACTGAAAAAAAATACGCCAAAAAACTCGCTATTACGTGACAAAAAAGGAGAAAATTAATTTCTAAGCGCAGCTGCATGAAAGGTTAGTCTACCCTATCAAAATTTACAATACTTAATAAGTTAGGCCAGAGAATTTCGCTGATAAGGTTCATTGCATTTTGAATGAAAATGACCAGAACGATAAGAGCATAATTAATTTTTTCAGCATGTTTTCTAGAAGACAGCTTCCTTCTCGAAATTTATGTTGCACTCACAATAATTGGCGGGAATAAAACAATTGAATCTTTAGATAAAAAAATAATAATAATCAAACATAAAGTTATATGCAAGCGAGATTACTCAATCTAACCATTTCCGTTTTTGTTACATATTTATTATGGAAATAACTATTTCTAATCAAATGATTATACTAGTGTTATTAAAGGGTTGTTTGGAATTTCGCGCAAAGCTACACGAGGACTATCTGCGCTAGTCGTCCCTAATTTAGCAGTGAAAGACTAGAGGGAAGGCAATTAGTCACCACCACCTACCGTCACCTCTTGGGTTACTCTTTTAGTGGAATTGACCGTAACACTATAATGCCCCCACGACTGAAAGGACGAGCATGTTTGGTGGGATGGGGATTCGAACCCGCGATCCTCAGATTGGTAGTCAAGCGTCCTAACCACCTGGCCTTCTATGAACAAAAACACAATGTCTTACATTTAAAATTTATATTTGAGTCACAGAAATCTTACTAATCAAATAATTTAGTTTCTGGACTTAGACTGTTTCTAGAAATTAAGTTGTCAATAACTTTGTATGACAGAAATTCAGACTGATAGAAAACGATTATTTCCGTAAATAAAAAGAAAAATAGTGTTCTAGTGGACCTATTTTAGTTCCTTTAAAGTTCTATTTTTACACGTAAGATTAAAACTTATCACCAAAGAAATCGTGGTATGCCGTACACTGGGGGAACAAATATTTTTCTAAAGTAATAACTTTTATTTTGAAGCAAACTATCACTAAACATAGTAAATTATGAGGTAACGCAGCTTTAGGTATAACAAAAGTAGCTCTTCTATTCTGAAATTTGCTCAAATTACAAACAAACAAACTATTTTTGGGGATTTCAGATCTGCTCTTTTTACTTAGTTTATTACGTTCATTTGGCACCCTGATTTTGTGTTATACTGAATTTCTTTGATTTTCTTTTCACGTTTTGATTTAAAGATACGCCCCCAGTGGCACAGCAGTGTGTCTGCGGACTTACAACGCTAGAAACCGGGTTTCGATACCATGGTGGGCAGAGTACAGACAGCCCATTGAGTAGCTTTGTGCTTAATTACAAACAAACAAACCAAACTTAAAGATACCCAGCAGAGCCCCTGGCGGCTCACATTGGAATCATTCGTTTGAACTCGATAAAATGGTGTGACTTGTTTATACATTTTTAGAAAATCAAATTACATCAAATCTTTGTAAAATTTCGGACCATTGATACCATTCATAGTTTATTTATTCTGGCATGAAAACTCAGGAATTAATAACATCCACGTTCAAATACAGAGGTAGAAAAATGTACACAACGGAAACAGTAACACCGTATTGTTTGAAATATTGTGAGAAGCAGTTTATGTTGATTCACATTATTGTAAACTAACTGTATTACCCGTCCCCTGGATGGAAGTTATGCAAAATCATGATTAATGAAAGGTTATCTTAGGACATGAAAAGCTGTTTCCCATATATGTAAATATAAAAAAAAAAAACACGCAAAAACGACCATAAAATCTGCAAAACACAAAATGTGAAACCGCAAGTTTGCATGTATCTCCGCGTGGATTCAACAAACGTTCATGCCAAATATGGTGAAGATCCACCAACAGGGGCGAAGTAGTGGTAAAAAACGCCCATATAAACCGCAAAATGCAAAACTGAAAATTTGTATGTACCCCCGCATGGACCTAATGAACCTCCATACCAATTTTGGTGAAGATCCATCCACACACTGCAAAGTAGTTACATGGATATACAACAGACAGTACTATTATATTTGCCCCCCCCCCCCTTTAGTGTCAGCGGCATATCTGCAGACATGCAACGCTAGAAACCGGATTTCGATACCTGTGGTGGGAAAAGCACAGATAGCCCATTGTATAGCTTTGCGCTCAACTACAAACAAACAAACAAATACTAAAATTTGTATTATAATAACTTTATTTTATTTAAAAATCAAGTTCATAAAAAATAGTAGTCATTCTGATTGGTGCAAATTATTCTACCTATATTGCCAATCTTTATTTCTAGGAAAATAATTTCATGAAAAACACCTTCAATTCTGATTTATTTACTGTTAACATCCAGGTACATCTATGGTTTAATTATTAAAATAACCAATATTTTTAATATCTTGTTGTTAAGCATAAAGCTACACAATGGGCTATCTGTGTTGTGACCACCACGGGTATCGAAACCCTGGTTTTTAGCGTAATAACCCTTCAGACTTACCATCGAGCCACTGGGGTAGGCCCAATATATTTGATAAAAGAATTAATTTTTCGTTTTAAATCTACGGTCTCCCCTCTTCTAATAGCGATGCTCAACTATACTTAAACAAAAAAAAAACTGTAAATTCAGAGTTACTCACATTTTGCAGGGTCTGTAACAAACTGTAGTATTTTAAATGTTAATATATATTAATTCAAAAATTAATTTGTCATGGACTTAATCAACAAATCTTCAAACTATTCCCCCTCCCCCTCGGTGAGTCAGCGGAAGCTTACAACGTTAAAATATGGGATTCGATTCCTCGCGTTGGACACGGCGATAATAGCCTATTGTGTTGCTCTGCGCTAAGACAAACAAATACATTGTTTATTTCTAGCTTCTCCCTGGTGGTTCAGTGCTAAGTTTGAGGGCTTATAACGCTAAATAATTGGGTTTCAATATTTGCATTAGGCATAGCATACGTAGCTTATTGTACAGCTTCAATATAAAACAACAACAATGAGATTATTTTACAATAAATGTAAACATAATTTATGTAGTTATCAAGAAGAAAATAGCACGAATACTATTAATGAACTGTTAATATTGGCCTGTTCTAAAATAAACATTTATAATCTTAAAGTGTTTCGTTCAGAAAATAAAAAATTACGAAAAAAATTTTACATACTTACAGTTACAAATGCGTTTTGACGCTTACCTTCCTTTTGATATAAAATGTCACTTAACTGTATTCTTGTTCATTAATTATTTTTTGGAAAATTCTTGTTCTAAATTTATTTTTTGGAAATATATATATATATCTACTACAAATTGTAATGCTAAGTGTCACCGTTGATCTTTAACCTCAATTTTACATAACTTTACACAGCCCAACATCTCAATTTTTGTTGTTGTTTTTAACTCACTTTCTGATTTATAAATTAACGAGAGTTGGAACTTTCTAATAATAATTCAATGTATATAGACACAGATGCATAGACGCATGCGCGTTTGTTCAAAAATAGATTAAAAAGAATCTGTTCTTAGTAACGATAACGAAAGAAAATTAAAGAGAAAGGGATGAGAGAAGTGGAGTTCCACAAATGAAATTGTACTTTCTAAACACCGAGAAGTGGAGCGTAAGTAAAATAAAACTGGGTAAGATGAAAAGTTTGGACAATCGCACGAGGTTGATAAAATAAAACGAAAGTGTAAGACTTAGTGAAAGAAAAATAATGTAACGAAGACGTGAGGTGAAAGAGGAACTGTTTAACAAAATTATCTTTGAACGTAAGAGGAAAATAAATGGATTGAAAGATTAAAATAGAAGTGTAGAAGGAATGAACACACAAAAAAAGAGAGGAATGTGGAATTAGCGAATAAAGCGAATAAAAAATATCATGCAGGAGCTAGAAAGAAGACATAAATATAGGAGTTAGAAAGAAGGCATGGGTATAGGAGTTAGGAAGAAGACAAGGACAAGTAAGTTAGAGAGAAGACTGGACATAAGAATTAGAAAGAAGGCATAGATATAAGCGTTAGAAAGAAGACGTGGACATAGGAGTTAGAAATAAGACAGGGACATGTAAGTTAGAGAGAAGACTGGACATGAGAATTAGAAAGAAAACGTGGATATAGGAGTTGGAAAGAAGACAGAGACATATAAGTTAGAGAGAAGAGTGGGCATGAGAATTAGAAAGAAGACGTGGACATAGGAGTTAGAAATAAGACAGGGACATGTAAGTTAGAGAGAAGAGTGGGCATGAGAATTAGAAAGAAGACGTGGATATAGGAGTTGGAAAGAAGACAGGGACATGTAAGTTAGAGAGAAGAGTGGGCATGAGAATTAGAAAGAAGACGTGGACATAGAAGTTAGAAATAAGACAGGGACATGTAAGTTAGAGAGAAGACTGGACATGAGAATTAGAAAGAAAACATAGATATAGGAGTTAGAAAGAAAACACAGATATAATAGTTAAAAAATATACCGTATTGAGAGAAACTTGGATGAAAAGGAAAATATGAAATAAAAGACTGCTAAAGTTAAAAACACACAAAATATATTTTGAAAAATTTAGAACGATTAAAGAAGTTCAGTCAAATCCGGAATTTTAATGTCTCATATATCCTCAATTATGCAGTCTTTTGTTTATTTGTTTGTTGCCAAGCTCAAAGCTACACAATGGGATATTTGTGCTGTGCTAACCGCGGGTATCGAAACAAGATTTTCGGCGTAGTAAGCCCCTCAGACTTACTGCTGCCCCACTAGGGAACTAGCACAAGTCAGATACACTGAGTTTTGGAACGGTGTCTGTCAATGTATAAACACTTAATATTTTAATCAATTCGAAGCTTCATCTCATTTAATTAAAACATAATTTCTTAAGTATCGTGGGATTATTTTCCATTTCATAATTTTTAGAAAATAAATTTATGTACACTTCATTAATATCATGAACTACCACGCACGTCTAGTAAGTACATCTTCCTTTACGATTTAATGTAAAAAATACGTTCGTAAAATAGGTTTACCATCAATTTTAGTTTGTGTACATTTACTGAGAAGCCCCCTGTGGTTCAGCGGTAGGTCTGCGGACTTACAACGCTAGAAACCGGGTTTCGATACCCGTGGTGGGCACAGCACAGATAGCCCATTGTGTAGCTTTGTGCTTAATTCTAAACAAACAATTTACTGAGAAACATAATTTAGAAACATATCGAAAACATTTGGAATAACAAGAAAAAATATGCGAATAACAGGTATCTATAAAAGAAACAAGAAATTAAAAACACAAAATATATTTTTTTTAAACTTAGAACGATTTTCTACTGTTTTTAATGTACTATTTAGAAGGAGATAAAGAACTCTGTTTAGAGAAGGTTGTTTAACATCAACATGAAATGGTAGAAAGAGGAAATGTGAGAACGTAAAAGTACCATTACTGTACCATTACCCCAAGCTGATCACTTTAATTTAAAACATTGACGCCAAATTGATTTAATATTAAAATAACCGCCATCAGGATTAAGGACCCGTTTCACATGATAATCTTTATGGTAATCCCTACAATACAACTGATTCATAGTTTACTAAATTCAACTGCCACAAACACGCAGTTTATCCTCAACACAACAGAACACGAACTTTAATGTCAAATGCAAAAAGAAAATCGGGTCAGAGATTAGGAGGATTGTACATTGACATAACAGAAGTTTGCAGCCAAATATGATCAATATTACAAATATATTGTAAAATAACACTGCTGACAATACAAAATCATCAATCTTAGCCATGACAGATTCAACAAAAGGTTCTTTGAGTCTCTTTAGTACCTAATATGTTATAAAACATAATAAATTGATAGAGGAAAAAAGTGAGTAACTGTTAAATACAAGCCTTACATCACACCATGTTAGTGATTTTATGTCAAGGTGTTCTGAAGAATTCAAATATAACATTGTTTCAAACAACTATTGAATTATACAAATTATCTGTTTGTTTGTTTGAAGTTAAGCACAAAGCTACACAATGAGCTATCTGGGCTCTTCCAAAACGGGTATCGAAACCCGGTTTCTAGCATTGTAAGTCCGCAGACATACCGCTGTTCCACTGGGCGGCTACAAATTGTCAGAAGGTTTGTATCTTTGCCACACACACTAGTTCAGGCCTTCCTATTGAATTTTGTTTACGAATCATCGCTGTAATAATATTAAAATGATATTTTCAATTTTATTCTCTTGTCTTTGAAGTAACGTTATTCTTTCATAGACTTATGTTGATGATATAAATAAATATATATATATTAATTGTGAAGTTATAGATTTTCATATAATAATAATAAGTATTGCAAATAACAGTCAAGAGAAAGTTTGTTTGAAGTTAAGCACAAAGCTGCACAATAGGCTATCTGTGCTCTGCCCACCACGGGTGTTGAAACCCGGTTCCTGGCGCTGTAAGTCCGCAGACATGCTTCTGTGCCAATGGCGGGAAAGGGGGAGGGGGGCAAAGAAAGTCAGCAAAAAACTTATTTTTTATTCACATTTAGTGGTTATGATAAACAACTCTACTAAACATATAACGTACGACTACATAAACAAAAAATTAGAAATTTTATAATGTAAGACCGAGTGGGTCAGTGGTCAGTTTGTGGACAGACAATGCTAAATAAAATCCAGGGTTCGAATTCCCGTGATGAACAAAGTGCAGATAGCTAACTGTAGAGCCTTGCACTAAGAAAACAACTACACTATAATTCGATGACGAGGAACCCACTTTGAGACTAATAATGGCTGGAGACGGCTTGAATGGGTAATGAAGAAAAACTTTAATATAAGTTTAACATAACAGCAAATGTACAAGCCGTCTCCAGCCATTATTAATACTGTAGTTGGATTTTAAAATACCTTAACTCTGTTTTATTCGATTAAAAAATATATAATACCTTCTACGACGTTTGCTTGTTCACTTGAACAATACCCTATGCATGTAATGGGCTAGAGTTAAGAGATCAACTAGCGGAATTGACTGTCACTCATATAGCACATCAACAACTGCAAGTACGAAGCTTATTTGGTACTGGTAGTACCAAGCCCCGCAACATAGACGCCTCACAGTGGCACAGCGGTACGTCTACCGACTTATAATGTTAAATACCGGGTTTCGACACCCGTGGTGAACACAGCAAGGATATCTCATTTTGTAGCTTTGTGCTCAACTATAAATAAACAAACAAATACACTAACCGTTAGACCACACTCGTTACGAATACGGATATGCTAAATAAATTCTCAAGGGTAAGTAATAACGTTTCTCCTCAGGCCAGGCTTTAAGAATAGGCAACATAGGCGGTTGCCTAGGGCGCCATTAGAACATGCAAGCTCTCAGTAGGAGACAAAACTTTTATCTTGACTAGATAAAGAATGTAGATGCTATACATTGAGGCATCTTTCACCAACCTCGCTAAGCTGATATATTGATATCTTTACGTAGCCTATATTGCTTTAAAATGTATTAAAAGTAAGAAATGGTTTTGTGCGTGATGTTAGCAAATCGGAAAAAGAAAATAGCGAAGGTAGCCTAGACCCTGTTAAAATGTATATAACCAACTTTTCCTTCGTAATTCTTTACTCAATCAATCGTTCCAATGTTGGGCTCGAGGTAAAATCGGTTTAATAAACCATAGAATTGTGTAGTTTTGTATAGGGATAGGCAGCTTTGATATATCTTTCTGCTTATAAATGTTTTATAGAACGTATTACCTTAACTATATTACATACAAAAACATAAAAAAACAGCTGCATTTCGTATAAGTTTTGTAGTTCCGTCTTGACGAGACGAGAAAAGCGTTTTAAACTAACTAAAACACGCACGTTGCTCGATCGATAGAAGCGCATATTTTATTTTATGGCAGAATATAAGAAAAAGGTAAAAATGGCAAGTCATTTTTACTACAAAATGTTAGTTATATAAAAGGGCCATAAAATAATCCGCTGAAAAGTTCATATGGAATGCATGAATTATGTGAGTCTTTTTGACATTCTATGCAGTTGAGCCACATTCTGTCAGATATTTACAAGCATAATTAAGAATTACAAATACCTTATATTCAATTTTAAAGGCTGATCATGCCTCAAGATTGAACTAACACTTAGACCGTTTTGTGATCGTTGCGTTATTATTCCCACTAAGATAACTACTCTCCAAATGAGAGTAAACAGCTTTTTCGTGCAGTTTCCATAGTGACAACGACCTCTAAGGTGACTTCTGTCTAACATTCTCCAACACGGTTGTCTCTTCATTAAAATTTCAAACTTTTTTTTTTTTTTGCTATTGCTGATGCTGTGAAATAAAAATTAAGCACTGGGAAATAACAGTTTTCTTATAATTACCTTACATTCTCTGCATAAAAGTCAACAACAACAACAAAAAAAAACAAACATTGTAATTCAAAGCGGAAGTCAGCCTAAAATTATTCTCGTGTATTATATACGTATCTCAACTCATATAAAGAACAAAATGCAACAGAAACAACCGCATCTTTGCCATTGTGTGGTTCCCTGCATTTTATTATGTTGTTTACACACAACCCATTTCAGCTCAACAAATTAAACATGTTTTTATTTACGTCGGGCTTCTCACGGGGATGTGTTGAAAATCTAACACAGGGTTTTGAGTCATTATTATTTTAGCACAAGCTCGACTGGGTGGTGTACGTGTAACCATAAAGAAATTTCAGTTGTTCCTATGTGTTTATGTTTATTGAAATTTTGAACTTCTCCTATAGTTTTTGGCAAAAAGGCTTAAATTTTTGTATGTATACTTCTGGGTCCTGCAGAATAAAAATTATGAAAAACAAAATTTCAGAGAGTCGTGAGGGTCTCCAAAAAATGAGAGTCAAATGGTGTTTGTGGTCATAAGGGTTAATTGAACTGATTTAGTTAAAAATTGATATTACCGTGTCAAGTGCCATTCAAAACAATAACCATATCTGAAGGTCAAAAAGGCTTTAAAAACTCTTAAAACCGGATTCAACGGATTAGAATGAAAACTGGTATGTGAAGTATGGTACAAAATTAGTAGATACGTTCATATTTTCATACCAGAACCCCATAATAATGATCAAGAGGGGTTTTGAGAACGCCAAGGATTGACTACCCGTATAATCCTAAAAAAGCAGAAGAAAAAAACATTTAAATGAACATTAAAAACAAGATAAAGTTTTCGCATTCTACGTTTTCGCGAATTTCATGGGTAATTTACTAACAAAATGTAAAAAATATCATGTTATTGACTTTTCTTATAATAATTTAGAAACGCAGTTGAGAAGGATCTTGATGAAAAACATATTTTAATAATCTAAAGCTAAAACATATGCAGAATAGACCACATGATGATAGACATGAGAATATGAGTTTAAAAACATAGGGAATAAACAAATATGCTTAGACTGCATGAAACCCTTTGGAAGATAAGCAAGGACAATTCTCGTCATGCAGCTTACACGATTCTTTGTGTATAATTTACTTATGTATATATTTGACCAGATTCTGATAGTGATGTTAAAACAGAACGTGACATGATTATTTTTTCTTGTCTTTTTCTTTCGTAGTACAATGAGTTGTATACAGATATAGATTGTATAACTAAACTTCGTATCGTAATTTAAACTCAATGATGATTGGATAATACTTCTCCTGGAAATTTTTATTTTCAACAGTTTTCGGTTTGACTATCGAGATTGCTTAATAATTACTATAGCAGAAAGTTTGGCAACTATATCTTTATGTCATACTTCCTAAATTATTGTTGATCCTGAAGGATGTCTACTTCATAAGCATATTATTTATCTTGAAAGATATCTACTTCGTAAGTATATTGGTTATCTTGAAAGATATCTACTTCGTAAGTATATTGGTTATCTTGAAAGATATCTACTTCGTAAGTATATTGGTTATCTTGAAAGATGTCTACTTCGTAAGTATATTGGTTATCCTGAAAGATATATACTTCTTAAGTATATTGGTTATCTTGAAAGATATCTACTTCGTAAGTATATTGGTTATCTTGAAGGACGTCTGCTTTGAATGTGCTATTTTTCTTAAAGTACGTTTGTTTTGAATGTTTTCTTTACTATGTAGAATAATTACTTTTTATGTGCTTATCTTGAAGGATAGCAACTTTGAATGTGTTATTTATTTTGAAGTATATCTGCTTTGAGCATATATTTCTTCCTAAAAGGACAGCAACATTGAAACATTCTTTTGTTGAAGGATTTCTGCTTTAAATGTGTTTTTGTGTTGGAGGATGTTTACTTTGTAATTATTATTTATCTAGAACAATGTTTCATTTTAATACATATTGTTTAGCCTGAATAAAAATTACCTTTATGTGTTCATCGTAAATAGTAGCAACTTTTTTATGTGTTGTTTATTTTGAGGGACAACTACTTTTAAAGTACTGTTTATTTGAAAACATCTCTACTTTTAATGTATTGTTTATTTGAAAAACACTTCTACTTTTAATTTGTTGTTTATTTTAAAAAACGTCTACTTCTAATGTGTTATTTATTTTGAAGGACTTTTACTTTAAATATTTTTTTTTCTTGAACGATGTTTATCTGCAATATTGTATTCTGATCCGTGGTCATTTTCTTGTAAGTTATATAAGTTGAACTGCAAGGTTGAATAAAATTGTTTTTCATTACATTTTCAAACTTTGATAATGATCTTTGCCCATACTATTCAAATTGAACTAGAGATGTTATTTTCCAAGATATCTAAGTTAAAGTTAGTTTTTCTTAAACCGTTTGGAAAGATATTTTATTTCATTAAAGAATAATGACTTCATTTCTCTCTATATATACAAATAAATTGTGTAATACAGGTTAATTGATATTCAATTCAGTACTTGTATGTGTCAATGAAATAGTTATTTAAGGTTTGCCTAAGGTAATGGAATATGCCCTTAAGCATAAGAGCTGAAAAAAATCGTAATTATATATGTAAACTCATCGACATATGCACAGAGAACAAATCACAAAATGATAAGAATACAGACCAGGTTATCAAATAACTTAATTACAACAATATACCATAAGAATACTATATAAAAAATTAAACATTATTTCCGACAGATATGGTCTTGATATTTTCATGAATCATTAAAAATTGTATCTAAAACGAATTTCAAGCGTATTCAGATTCGATTTTATAATATATAATAACTGCTTCATCGTGCAGCACACGTTTCTCAAAAAAACGTAACAATTTATGTTGCAAAAAACAAGTTGTATTACAAAGGTTCTTCTATATTTACCTCTTATTTCGCCCAATAATTTTGGTCAAAGCCCGGACCACTGAATTTTGGTTGGACTTCAGATCCATCAAAGTGTAGTTTGGCCTTTTTCGAAACCTCAAACCATGGCAAACGTTTCCATTTTCAGTTTACTGCTGAAAACCTGGTCAGTTAAGCTCTAGTTTCCTGTATTGCCAATGCAGTTTGAACCCGGTTTGTCGGACTAGTTCGTAACTGTATGTATACTAGTCAGATGAAACTAGTCAATACGTCTGCTGAGCCTCTTGTATTGGTGATCAGCTTACCAAAGCAGATAGTGGTGACGATATAAAATACACATTTAACGCAGTATAAGTTATAAATCTCAGTTAAACGACTCGTATATTACTCACAGAATAACTTCGGATAAGAAATAACCGAAACGCCGACAAGACTTACTAAACCGCGTCTGTATTGTATATAAAACACGGCCACTGCTACTTTCCCTATGCAGTCAATCAACTGGAAACTTGTTACATGCTATGGACAAGTTATCCTGGTCGGCCTTCCTCCCACAGTAGTAGATTAATGAGTGTTGGTGAAGGAGTAACACTGAAAAAAAAATAGATTTTTCTTTTCTTGTGGGTGCGTGTATAAGCATCTATAGGTAATGAAGTTTTAATGTTAGATAATATAAAATTATTACTATGAACTTCTAAGAGGAACAAGAGAAGATTGTATAATGATAAGTTAATCACAATATGTATGCTATATCCAGTTCCGAAGAGGCCCTTCGCCAATACCAAGACTCTTCAGGCCGGCTGGGATACAACAGACATGAAAGTTTAGACGTTATATACATTATCAAAATGCGTGAACAACAATTGTTTCGGTGTGAACTGGATTGAGTTGATGAAGTGTAATTTTCATCAATTTTATTTTAGTCACTACAAATTATAATTATGGAAAGATTTTTTTTAAAAGCATATTATTTAATTATTTTAACACCACATACTATTAACTATAATTTTCTTGAATTAACCTGCTAATTATTATTAGAAGCGGTGAAATAACAATCTAGGCTTTTTGTTCTCAGGACGGATCAAGTAATCATATCGTCTATAGGAAAAAGACTACACAAGTAATTATTACTTTACTTCACACAGAATAGTGTATAATAATATGTTAATCACAATATATTGGATATATCCAGTGCCGACGAGGCCTTTTCAGAATAATGAGATACGGTGGCCATAGTTGTGACTTAAACGATATTTATATTATCAAAATACTTGCACAACAACTATTTCGGTGTGAACTGGATTGAATTTGGGAAGTGTATTTTTTACCAGTTTTACTTAAGTCGTCACAAATCAGCATAATGTCTAGAATTTTTTTAACACTGTACAATTTATTTATTTTAACTTCATAAATTATTAAGTATTATTTTCTTTAATTGACTTTCTAATATTAGAAGAATTAGACTTACTTGAAATTACAAGAAGTTCTATAAATTATACATAAATAACTCAATTATATCTCAAAAATGGTCTTTGCATCTTTCTAGCGTAGACCGGTGCAAGGGATGCTCTTAGAAAAAATTGAATGAATTTACACAACATTTTAAATACATATCTCCAAATAGTGCACATTGCAACATTTGGGATGCTTTGTATCTATATGTTTAGACGACACTTCTTGGGCGGTGGAAGGATCAGAACCATACAATTACAAAAAATCACTGACCTAAAAATATAAATGATGTTTTTCTTATGAAAAATGTGGCCATTCAAGGTCATTACAAGGGCGTTTTTTGCATTTAGGTTTTTATTTAGTCATAGGAGAGTTTAAGTATATTCAACATAAAAGACAAATTTGTATGTAGAGTTTGTAGGCTGGAGTTAAAATTGAAAGCTGTTATTAATAGGGTAGAAGCTATGGATAAATAGGAGAGCAACTTGTGGGAAATAACAGCAAGATTTAAAGAGGATATTGAGCTTTTTCATGCGAAGAATACATGGCTAATAATGACGAATGTTATTCCACTTTTAAGAGAGGTAAGAAATATTGTCCCAATATTTATAAGCCTATTAGTCTTACATCAGTGGTGAGAAAAGTTTTAGAAAAACTGATAAGATATGTTTTGCAAAGTCAGTTGACAAACTTTAAAATTTTGATAGATAGTCAGCATGGTTTCACTTGGGGAAACTTTTGCCATATTAATCTTTTGACATTCTTTGAAGTAGTTACTGCTTACTTAGATAAGTGTAAGGGTGTGGATTTAGTGTAGCTGGATTTTCAGAAAGCATTTGACAAGGTGCCACATAAAAGGCTTTTTTGATATGAGGGGGATTGTTTGGTTTACTGAATAGAAAACAACTATGGCTAGATGGAAGAAAGATGAGGGTTGTTATAAATGGAGTTCAGTCAAACTGAATTAATGTCATGAATGGGGTATCTCAGGGCTCATTGTTAAGACCTTTGCTCTTTTTGATTTACATCAATGACCTAGATGGATGAATGGTCATTAGATGATTTAAATTTGATGTTGCTGGTTGTGATGTTGATCTTACTGCTTTACAAATGGATTTGGATTATTTGGTGAGTTGGGTGAATAAACGGCATATGACTTTTGATTATAATAGATGCAAGGTAATGCATATAGAATATTATAATTTGAAATATGAGTAGAATTTTGATGGGATTAACCTTAACAGTGCTGTGGAAGAGAAAGATCTTGGTATTCTGGTTGATCAGACTTTTAAGCCATCCAAGCAATGTGATTTTGCTAGTGGGAAGGTAAATAGGATTATAGATTGTATCTACATAAATAGTGAATCAGTGTCTAATGAAGTTATAACGTCATTGTATAGGTCATTGGTTATCTACATTTGGAGCTTGGAGTACTGCATTCAATGTTTGGCTCCTTGCCTTAGAAGGGACATTGAATTATTGGAAAGGGTTTAAAGGAGGGGTACTAGGAGGATACCTGGGATGGGAAGGTTGTCATACGAGAATAAGTTAAATCTCTGAACTTGTTTTCTCATGAAAAAAGAAGAGTTAGGAAGGACATAATTGAGGTTTTGAGATTGTTAATGGAATTGATAGTGTTGATGCATCATCATTTTCCGTGTTTAATGGTGAGAATGGTAAGACTAGGGGACACAAATGTAATTTTGGCAGAGTATGAGTCAGCTTGAGTTAAGAGAGCTTTATTTTTCTAACATGGTGGTTGGCCTTTGGAATAGGTTATCTTCAGATACGGTAGCTGCAGTTAACTTAAGGAAGTTTAAGGAAAAGCTTGATAAAACTTTAAATGATAAGACTTGGTTTTAAGTTTTTTGTACTGATTAGTTTACTTTAGTTGATAGGATGGCATAGATGGATTCAAAGGTCTCTTGTTTTCCTTTAATGTTAAGTTATATTATAAACGATATTAATTACATCACATTCCTCTCGTTTTCATAGAAAAGTTCAAATATATGAAAATGACAGCTTACGAATTTTGCTAACCACAAACAGATATTTGTCTGTGTTTCTTTTCTAAGAGAACGTGTTTCAATTTAATGTTTTCATATTTTACACTTCGTAGACAACACAGTAATCCAGGAATTGCAGATGGGCTTTGATCCCATCAGTTTTTTGAAACTGTTCTCTGAACTACGGCGAGTCAGTATGTTATACTTTAGAGCCTCGTCACGTCGTTACAGTCCATTTCGCTACGTTTGGTCATGCTTTGTCTGACAACCGTTCATCTTGACAATAGCCCTACGGCGTAGTTTCTATTGCAAAATACTCCGTTATAAGAATATCATGTCTAACGTACAGTAATTCTCCCTGATTACTTTCCATAATCTGTCTAATGTACTAAAATGGCGGTTTTCAACGGCCGTTTAATAGCCAGATTCTACAGAAATCCTTGTTGCATAAGACGATAATGATAGGAAGAAGTAGAAATGATTTTACAAAATAACTGTAACAAATAATTTAAGTAGTCTCAGTATGAAAAAAAAACCCTAATAAATAACTTTTATTCAAACATCCCCCTTCAAATAATAATAGCTAAAAATAGCAAGAAATCTAATGAATCAATAGGGAGCATACGTAGCTTTAATCTATAATCAGTAAGGAAATTAATAATTGATCTAGAAAGTAAGTCTTTTTAATTATTTGTTTGGTTTAGAGCAAAGCCACACTGGGTTATCTACACTGTCCACTGCGGAGAATCAAACCTCGGACTTGCAAGTCCGTAAACTTAACGCTGTTCCACCGGGGAACCACTTTTGTAAACCTAATTTAAAACAACAACATAAGTATTTAGGGCAGCACTTGAGATGCAAGATAGAATTAACTGCCTTAGGCGAAAGTGGAAGGGCAAGAACTTGAGGCTATGAGGTGAAGTGACGTCATAGTTCCACGAAGTGGTACCAGAGAGCGTGTTGCTAAAGATGGATAGACTTATTTGTGCACCACCAGAAGTTGTTTTTCTAGGAGCGAAAAATGGTGTGACCAAAGTGTAAGTGGATGAGGTCATCTATGATGAACGTTCAGCAAATGGGGTTGTAGATGAACAGATATCAATGTGTCTCTACGAGTGGTTAAGTCATATTGAACATTTTTATGTATTACATTTTGATTATTTGTATAAAATAAATGTGTGTAGTTATGTTTTGCATAAAACATTCAAACTTTAGACATGCAAACTAAGTATTTACATTGTCCTGAAAAGATATCAACGTGTCACTAAACATGATTATGTTATATTGAACATATTTGTTTTACATTTTGATTTCTTTTTGTGTATCATACTTCACGAATCTGTAAACTGTAAATCTGTCTAGTTTTTACCCTCTAGTTATTAGTCAAATGAACAGTGGGATTTTTTGTGGCAAAAGAATGCAAACCCTGAACTCTTGGATTCACAGTCTGGCATGTTAACCACTAAGCAATGCCTTGCCCACAAGTTTGAAACTTTAAGATAATTTGCAATGCCATACATGTGAAACCATTCTAAAAATTTAAGAGACACTTCTACACATGAAATCATTTAGCACTATCTAATGTACTCAGTTTTTGCCATTTACTTCTTAAACGTGTATTTTTTTCACTATTCAGTACTCTATATGTAAAAGCCCATACACTACTTTAAAGAAAATTGTTTCAAGAAATTATTTTGCTCTAACTAAATATAGTGAATGCATGACTTAATGTAGATGAAAATCGAATCACTTAAATAAACTTTTCTATTATAGAATTATTAAGCGAATTAGCAATACTTACCATTTTATTCACAATATCAATTTAAACAGTTTAACTTCTATGGTTTTCTGTAGAAAGTCAGTTTGAAGTATGAAACAATAGGCCGCTGAGATAATTTGCAACTATAGCCTTTTTGACATAAGGAACTCAGGACACATTTAAAATTGACAATACTTTATCATTTGACAGTGGAACCTATTTGATATAAAACTATAAACGAACGTAAACGTGCGTAAAACAAACTAAGTATACACACAATCAACCGATTCATTTCACAAATGAACTGTTACTGTGAAAAGATCAGCTCAATTACAGATTGTTGACTCAAATATAACAGTGGGGTGTTAGCGGGGTCATTCCAGGAAATAGTGACATCACGGACAATGCATTTCTGTATTTCTTTCTGCATAACAATTGGCCTAAATGATTGTAATTTATAGTTTTTAAATACTGATAGTACAAAATTTCACGCGTATATATATCTTAATTTTGTTTATGTTAACATCTACACGAAATATAATTATTTAAACTTTTATTTGCACATATTATACTTTAATTTACGTGTTTAATGTCAGGTCCAACAGCAAGCGGTAAAACTCAGTTTGTAAGCTATGTTTTGACTTATCATTGTGATCTTGTCTATCCTATTTCCTGAAAATATTGTGTGGTTTTATAGTGAATTTCAACCCCTGTACACTAAATGAATGCAAAATATTCCCAATATTTAATTTGTCAAAGGATTGACTAAACAGAATACTTACAGTCTGACAAACCAAATCTTTTTTATCATCGATGATCTAATGGGTGAAAGTGGAAAAAACCAAAAAAAACACGTGTCTCAATTTTCTAAATGTGGAGTTACCATTTCAATTTATCAGTGTTTTATATTTTACAGAATCTGTTTCACCAAGGTAGAGGAGTGTGTAATATAAGTCTAACTTCTCATTATTTTGTTCAAGAATGTTAAAGCTAAAATCCAGATGAATGTTTTAGCGAGAAATGTTTCCGACTCGTGTCAGATAGTTTGAAGAAGCTTATCAAGATGCGTCACAGCAAATTTTTGTTATCTATTCATTGATTGGAAACCACAAACTCCAGAACAAATGCGCCTCAGGACAGGACTGTTTCACGATGATAAAAAATTGTAAGATTGGTTTGTTTTGAATTTCGCGCAAAGTTACACGAGGGCTATCTGCGCTGCCCGTACCTATTTAGCAGTGAAAGACTAGAGGGAATTCAGCTAGTCATCACCCCTCACCGCCAACTCTTGGGCTACTCTTATATCAACGAATAGTGGGATTGGCCGTCACATTATAACGCCCCCACGGCTGAAAGGGTGAAGATGTTTGGTGGGACGGGGATTCAAACCCGCGGCCCTCAGGTTGCGAGTCAAGCGCCCTAACCAACTGACCATGCCGAACCCCCAAGTAAGATAAAAGCTCATACTTCACTGAATATATAATGATTGATTAATATGACTGTGGTTGTAATAGAATTAACAGGATTTTATCTGAAGCACAGGCTTTATGTGATCAAATAATTTACATTAAAATATTTAGCCACTGAAAATATAGGCGTGTTTTTCCTTAAACCATGGTTTTTGCCTGATTCGGACACAGATTGCCACAAATGTGAGTGTTGTTAATCCGCTACATGAGAAAGTGGAAATATCAACTGTCCCTGCGCATGGAGTGAGGCCAGATTGCCGAGAGAGAACTTCATGACAGTCTATACGAAAGGTGAAGATCCTACATCCTAGCAAGCCTTCAGAACATTCCATTCTACAATTTGGAATTGCGTGGATGTCCCTCTGTTAATAAACTTCCGACATCTACTCTACCCTGTCCATATCATACGAGTAAATATTATCATTGTAGTGTGGAAAAAGTAGATTCGATATTTAACTGTATGTACAGTATTTTATAAATAAACATTTTTTTACATGTTGTACATGCAGGCACAATTCACTTAATCATCAGAGTTAAACAACATCAAGAGCTACTACGTGTATTACCTAAAGCAACATGTAAACAGATTAAAGGAATAATGTCAGAACTAAAAATGATTTCATCATATGTTTTTATGTGTTTGTTTCAAAGCAAAGCTGCATTGGACTATCTGCCATGCCCCCAACGGAGAAATGAGCCCCGGATTTGTGAATGTGCTTTAAATGTTTTAATGGGCAACATTCATATGACGAACATACTAAAGTTCAATTGACACAGGTCATTATTGAGAGAGCTTAAGCGGAAAAGAATCTTATTAATACAGAAAAAAGGGTTTCACCATTTCTGTTAGTTCCTATACTTTCACTACTTGGTGGCTTGGCAGGACGTGCTATTGGAAAAGCTGTTGGAATCTAACAAAAAAAATATGGAATACTCAAAACAAACGACTTTTGTTCTTGAAGAACTGGGACACTCGATTTTATCACCCATGGGTTTATGAAAGATCTGTGAATAAGGTATTAAACTCAATAGATCACAAATACGTTCCATCATACGAAATGATGAGTTACCTACAGAAGATAAAGTGAAGATATTAAATCAAACCTTCCAATCACAACCCACGGAACCCATTGAAGCCAAGACGGAATTGCTGACTTATGAAAAATTACAGAGCATTCCTCAGAAATATAAAACGAAAGGTGAAATCTTATAAGACAAATTCGGTTCCAGTGCTGATCTATTGAGGAGAATTAATAATTAGTAGAAAAATCCATCCCGAACAGTAACATAATCGACCCGATCAACAATGTACTATGTAAACAATAGAAACTTAGCTCTACTGGATGGAAAAGAACTTGCTGAACATTTATCATACTTGAATATTCCAAAAGAACTCGTGGGAGACATCGACAGATGGCGGTATGTGAAGCATAGAGATCAAAGAAACAACAACTAATAAACCCAAGATCAATGGGTTCATTTTTAATAATGGGAGACATCGACAGATGGCAGTATATGAAGCATGGAGATCAAAGAAACAACAACTAATAAACCCAAGATCAATGGGTTAATTTTTAATAATGGGAGACATCGACAGATGGCAGTATGTGAAGCATAGAGATCAAAGAAACAACAACTAATAAACCCAAGATCAATGGGTTCATTTTTAATAATGGGAGACATCGACAGATGGCAGTATGTGAAACATAGAGATCAAAGAAACAACAACTAATAAACCCAAGATCAATGGGTTCATTTTTGATAATGGGAGACATCGACAGATGGCAGTATATGAAGCATAGAGATCAAAGAAACAACAACTAATAAACCCAAGATCAATGGGTTCATTTTTAATAATGTGCCACTGTGTTATTTGTTCATTTGTGTCTTGAGCATCAGCCATATAAAATTTTATTGTCCATTTTAAACGTTGATTTTGTTTTTTTATTTTTAAAACGTAGGCAATGTAAACTATTCAGGTGGATTATAAAGTAAATGATGTATGATGTGGATCAAGCGCTATAATCTATTACAATCCTGCTCATCCCACCAGTTATGGTAGAACATAAATTATATTTAGATATTTAAAAGCATTAGGTAAATCCGTCGCTTTAAAACAAGTGAACAAATGGTTAAGTTGGTAAGATACATACCACGCTACATAAGCGAGTAAGATACAATGTTTCAGAGATCTGTGAACAATGGCAGGCTTATTTTATGGATCTCTCTAATCTAGGTCACTATAACAATCAGTTTTAATATTCACTTGAATGTATCGACATATTTTCTAAATATGTATAGATTGTTCTGCTCAAGGATATAAATAGTTTGCCACTCGTCAAAACTTTCAAACAAATTTTAAAACAGGGTCGAAAACCCTATAAGCTTCAGATGGGATCCTTCATTTAGATCTGAATCGTATGCCATCATCAAATGTTAATTATAACTCTGGCTCATTATTTGAAATGGATCAACTGTACATAATGCTACCTAGTAATAGTTCTATGAACTATTTTACTAACAATACTCTGAGAAATTATGATACTCCTTATCTGAAACGTATCAATCTTGAATTACGATATCTTCATAGCAGACTTAGTTTGTCTGATAGTACAGAATGAATTTCCTTCTTTTTAGACCACCAGTCTGCTACTTAAATCAATTATATTAGACCAGTCGTTTCAATGAGCCAGAGATTTATTTAGAATCTTAAGCCAAGTGGAAGAACCACTTCCTAATCCCGACAAAGAACCTATATTCATTTATGATTCGTTCAGCCGAAAAGTAAGTGTGAACGTGAATGATAGTCTCTATAACTCTCAAACCTGTACAATCAGTACTACTTGGTTTGATAATAATCGTATTATAACAGATCCCACTATAGCTACATACACTGTTAACATGCACAGTAGATGTTATTTACTCGACGTATACATAAACAATATGGAACCTAGTATTGTTGGTGATGCGATTGTACCGCTAATAAGTACACTTTAAGTTACAGGTCAAGATGGAGACGTGATCACCGAAACATTTACAAAACCTCATTACAGACTCGTTTCTAAACGAAGTTTCGAGGGAGAGTCATCACAATACTTCAGTTTCATCGCCTGTGACATTGTGAGAGTGTCTTATTATCTTGATCTATCCATCTGTGACACATATTACGATTTCTAGGTGGGAAATGGATTACCATATTATGGTAGAAGTCAATGGCAACGGGGTCGTGGATTGGGAGATGTATTGAGTAATCAAATTCATTAAGCTATCCCATTTCTGAAACAAGGAGACTTAGACATAAGAAAACAAGCTGTTCTGTCTGGCATACGTTTAGCATCAGATGTCATACAAGGAAAATCTTTTGTCAAGGCTGGGGAACAACGAGTAATGCAAAGATCATAGAACCTAGCTCAAGATGTTGAGCTGACACAGACTGTTTGACATAATAATAATATGAGATCTAAAGATTTCGTGTTCAGAATTTCTCATACAAGGAGGTGAAGAATATCGACTCCAGACGTTTACGACAAGTAATCATGACCCTCCTTCCACATGAAAAGTCCTGTCATTGCACAAAGCCTGAGCTAGATCTTTTTCTGTCTCTCCCACAAAGACTGTGATTGAAAAGGGTAAGTGGACCTAATATTATCCTTTAGCTCCAGTGGTTGACAGAGGACCAATTGAATTTACTATATTTGGTTCAGGAGACGAATGCTTAGATCCGGCACAATCATGTCTTCATGTTAAAGCAAAGATGGAATCGACATAAGAAAGGAATCTGTTTCTACATCCTCTATTTTCTCAAGTAGATGTACACTTGAACGACAAGCTCACTTACTTGTCTCATAATCTTTATGCTTTTAAGATTTATACAAAAACTTTATTGAGTTAAAGTGGGTAAGCTAAGAGAAGTCATTTGACTTCGTCCATGTAGGTAAAGAATATGACAAGTAGTTTTGATGATCTGGACTTTAACAATGGGATGAAAGATCAATACATAGAGACAAGTGATAGTCAGGAAGTCAATATGGTCGGTCGCCTACATTCCGACATCTTTTTGCAGAACAAATTCTTGCTCAATGGGGTAAAATTAAAACTCTACCTCATAATAAATAAAGATGCATTTTGTATTATGTCCAATGATGAATCGGGATTCAAGGTTGTTCTACTGCACATTTCTATCTATGCTAGAAAGGTCAAGATTGGGATTGGCTTTCCCGTCATTCTGCTGCATGATTAAAGCATTTCAGAAAGGAATGGCTAAATATCCTTTGAAATATTTAGTGTGTAAGGCTTTGTCAATTCCACAGGGAAACTTACAATTACCTAACAATAATGTATTTTTGGGTCAAGCACTCACATGTCTTGTTATAGGATGTGTTGATAACAATGCATCAATAGAATAAATATAACTCCAACCAGAGACTTATCAACTCCCAGAACCTTGAAAAATTTCCAATCTACAGTATAAACACCTTCCTTTAGCTTTTCCTTTTAAGCTTCCGTATATTATTAACAAGGAAAATTTACAACTCAAAGAAAGAAACTCCCATTACCTCAGCTCCAAATCCACAATTGTTGATTGGGATCTTAATTTCGCTCTTGATTTTTTTTGTTGGATTTTGGCTCTTGATCTCATATCTTTGACCCCAACAATCACAAAATACAGAAGTAGTCCGACCAGTTCATGACCTAAAAAGTGTTAGTAAATAATTTTGTGTTTGTCCTCTACTGTACGTGTTTAATTTATTATTCGCTTAATATTCCTGAATCCGCATTTTTGCAGAAACTATAGGCATTTCAGCTGGATATCAGTTGACGTGGATCCACAATACAACCTTCTGTTTAAACTCTTTTGTTTGAATATTCGTTACTCGCTATGTTAAGACACTTTGGAGGTTGTGTACACATTGAATAAGGAAAATGTCTGTATAGTAAAAGTCTAAATAATCTGACACTCAGATAATTTTTCGTTGCAGACTCGTATTATTAAACAGCTACGAATCGTGACTAAATTGCATAGCAACCTTTCTTTGCTTTTTTGACATTTAAGAACATAGTTTGTAAAAATGGAGAGGTCGATGTGCTGTCGAAGGGCACGGCTAGATTTAATTTAGAGAATAAATAAGAAATAAATGCATAACAAAATACTAACGCACATGTTATTTGATAATGCCTTGTACGCCTTCTCAGGTAATTATGGCATGTAATTAGCGTCACACAAAAGAAATAAAACATGTTTGGACTAAATGTTCATTAAAAAAAGAAACAATAAAAAAAACAAGAAATTTAACTCAAAATATTTTATGAAGCAAAATTAACCTTTCAGTTTTGTTGATACGCCCTTAAGCACTTCATGAACATTGCCTTTAAATACGATTTTTTTTTCATTGACGTTTGCGTTTTCAAATGTATTATCCTTAAAAGGGTAATTTTTCAAAGTTATACGAATGTAACAGTTTCCTCTTCACACACAACGGTTACATTGCGGTAAGATTTCCTCAGATCTGAATGTGTTTTCCTTACAATATAAGCATTGTTTTTCAAATTTTATGAGTTTGTTGTAAAATATCTTTGAAATTAATGGTCGTTTTTCTTTTCTCATTAGATTCTCTCTTCTTTGAACCATGATTCCGTAGCTAAATGATGAACAAATTATGAAGTCAGTAGTTTATCCCATTAATTACAAGATTTTTATTATACATTTAAGCCTGATTTCATTCAAAGTCTTATATAAAAGAATAGAACATAAATGTTAAGTTATGGGAAGAATAAGAAGCATTCAAACAAATGGATTTTAACTGCAATGCTTTTGCATTTATCGTTTCATGGCCAGAATATTACTTGCAAAGCAAAGAGTGTACATGTATCATGTCTATAATGAGTGTTTATAGCCCCAAACACCAAAATGTAAAGGGATATTTCTGAGTCTAACTTTATTAGACAGGGCAGAACAGCCTCACAGTAATACAATAAACTGTGCTGCCTTTTGATGAAACTCCTATCAACGAAATGGTTACTTCATTACCCATCTGGGCTTGCACGACGACTTTAAACTCGTGAACAATATAGTGTAAAAAAGCTTTGAGAAGTAACAGCCATGAAGGGCGGATGTAATGGTTCACTCCAGTAACGTCTCTTGTCTTAGATCCTGGTCATAATTCAATAACCAAAATAACGGACGTAATAAAATCTTGTAAAGAAACAGAATATAAGTGGTAAATGTATTTGCCTGTTTTTGTTAGTTCTAAAAGCATGCTATGGTTCATTTTGTAGATAACCTCTGCAACGACTCAATGATAAGATTGTTGTGAACAATGAATTATTATGTTGGGAAAAAATATCCTGGAAAAAAATATGATAATTCTATATATTACAAAATGACGGATGTATGACATCTATTACCTCACTTGGTAATTATATCAGAAGGGAATTTCCATTCAGTCACTAAAAGTATTATCTAACAACTTGATGTTCAATATTGCTGACCTTCCGGTGACTTCTCGTTAGTGTGTGCGGAGTTGGTATATTTTGGTGAACCGAAATGAAGGGAGTATAATTAAATTTTTCATGAGGTTCTACATTCTCATGTATAATTTATGATAATTTTTTTGTTATTTACATTTATTACACATATCTGTTTTGTATTTCAATGTGTAATCAAAGTGGCAAACCAGCATTTTGTTGGAACTTGATGAAAAATACCCAGGGCAATGAACCTTGACATTAAGTGAGTTACTTTTTTTAAACATTTTGTTTTATTAAATTAGTTTCCAGTTAATTAATCTATGTGAAATGATCCAATTTCACACTTGAGTTTTCAGATGACAGAAAACGTAAAAATCCACTTCTTTAAACGACTTTAATAAGTAGACAAGCGGCCAAATATCAGAATACCCACAAGCATAATACTGTGTATTTTTATTTTTGCTTCAATCCCATGACGAGTCTACAGGATGTTTATTCCCTTACACTTGTATGATTTATTAAATGACGCCTTTAATCTGGTTAGCAGGTGATTTCATTTAGTTATTCTACATCTGAAGTTAAGTTTTATATTAGAAGAATCCAAACAGTTAATACAGTTAACAAAATACTTCAATCAGCTATTTTTTATATAAGCTCTCCAGTTGCTCAGTGGTAAGTGTAACGAGCTCACTCCAGTAAAAACAGGATTTATATATTCGTTGTGGGCGCAGCACAGATAACCCATTGTGTAGCTTTGTGCTTAACAACAAACAAATAAACTAACAAACAAAACTTCTTCATATAAAGTGAAGTTTTTTACGTTAGAAGAATCCCAACAGTTTAGTAATTAACAAAAACTTCAATCAGCTGAACAGAGACGTTGGTTAATTACACTTCACTTACTTTATCTAGTTCATACCATAACAGTTGTTGTTCAGCACCTACAACAGTACTATGTCTTTCTTATCCAACCCAGCCTGATTAGCATTGGTGTTGAGTGAAAGACATTGTCGTCAACGGGGCAGTTATAGTGTGATTGACATGTTATCACATATTCTTTGCTCCAAACACTTCCGGATTTCCATTGTTGCCTGCATGACGTCACTCAAACTTCACTTTATCTCACACTTTGCTTTACACGGTCATCCCCAGTTTTACTTGAAGAAAACAGGTCCATCTTTCGAAAACACTCCGGTTATAGGATAACACTTTCTTTGGTTTCACCCGTAATTCTTCGAATATGTGATAATGGTACGTGGGTGCAACAACACGAGCATGATTTCCGTATTTAAGCCAGTTTTGTTTTATATTCAATTGTTTACACTGATGTTATACATATGAAAGAACAGCTTTCCTGCTTGATAAAGAATTGTGGCTAAAAATATTCAGATGTGCCACAGTTGGAGGAAAGCTGTGGCGATTAGTTCAGACTCATTGAGATATAAAACTTGGCGTATTTCTTAATACACTTACAGAATACATATAGTTTGGCCTGAAACTGAAATATTCGTAAGCGTGTGATGTCTTACTGAGAGAAGGTAATGCAGTTACTATAAAATATACACCACAACAAGGCAGAAAACAGGATGGACTCACTATTGATGATGTATGTCTTTTAGATTCGTGTACTAAGACGCTCATAGATTATGTGACTTAGTCTTTGTAAGGTGAAATTACAATTTGATCTCTTGTTCGTTTGAAATGAAGGGAAATGTAGAGTACCAATTGTTTCCGAGTAATTTTGACTTAGAATTATGTTCGAATTATATGGCCGGATTTCCGAACTTTAGCTGATGTCACTGAATGTTTTATTTTGATATTATTTCTGAGAAAGGTAGTAATGATTCATGAACTTTGTATTAATTACACTTAGTTGTATTGTTACAACATACGTCTTGTGTGGACTATATGAATATAATTCTGGATTTATTTGTGAAGTCAGACGTGATTTTACTTACTTATTTACATTAATTAGAACATCTTTTACTTGTAACGCCTGAGTTTTGTTTCTATGTTTTTAAATTTAATTTTGTGTTTTGCATTGTAATATGTTCAATTTTGAGTGTCGCTAATCGTCAGTCTTATCATGTTTTATTTTTCTTTGGTTATAACTGACAGCATTCGGTCTACTTTTACAGTATATTTAAGTTTGTATTTAGTTAAGTTTATTTTATAATTCTTATTTGTAATTTGCGGGTTGAGAGGTTGAACAGATAGTTGAGGATCTAAGAGCTAACATCGAGTGAGGATCTAAGTGACTATCGACGGTTTGCCTTTCTCGTTTTCTATTCGACGTCATCAGAAAAAATCAAACCAGAAAGAAACCAGACAAATATAGTGTTGGGATTTTTTATACAGCCACGATCGCCCAAAGACTTCAAGTACTTATGTTCACCATGGACATTCCAGTCGGCCAAACGCTGTAACCTTTCTGTCAACAGTGGTAGCCTCTTCTGCATTTTCGTGAAGAATGTGGATATTCCCATTTTTTCTCAGGAAATTAAGCAAGAAATACAGACTAATATTTTAACAAGACTTCACGCGGTTCGCCAAATATCGTCTAGAAAAACCAAATAGAGAACTCACTTCATGAAAGTTATTCTTCATTCCAGCTTCACTGCCGACAGGATATTTCAACGTGGATGCTTCCATCATACCTCTATAAGAGATCAAAAATTAACATCTGTTCAATAAGACAGAACCTTGATTGACCCAAAACCCAAACTACAGTCACTAAGAAGATTCGAACAAAAGACCAGCAAACTGAAACACCAATCAAGGAGATCCAAAGTACAGACAATCCACTGACGTAACATAGACCAAAGCAAACACCCGCAGCAAGATGACACAAGTCAAGACACTACTTGATCCAGATACTGAGGCCTAAGGCACTCATCCAAAAGCCCTCAAAAGCCTGAGAGATAGTAATGCTAAAAATCTGGTTTGATCCTCGGATGGACGCAACACTAACACTAAACACGAAAATTAAAACCGGGTATGGACATTAACACTGACTATCGTAGTCAACATTAATAATAAATTTAAAACGACATTTTTAGTTATTAGTAGTGACGTTGTTATTTAGATTTCATTCGTTATCTTTGTTCTAAATTATGTGTAAGACAAAATATATTTCTATACTGATAGAAATTGAACATCCAAGGTGTTTAATATCGTGTTTAGCTTTTAATTGTCCAGGTGTTTTTATTTGGAGACTGGAGTGCTTTTAATATTTCATCAAATATTTAAACGAAAACACACGAGGTGTTAGTTTAAATATTTATTTTTCACAAATTAAATTTTTATGCTAGGTGTTGATATTATTCATTTACTAATTAGCTGTTTATTTGTATATACTTTGGTTAAGAGAGGGCAATTTCACGTTTTTCTTTTCAAAGCAATTCCTGTGCATATCTGAAATTTGAATATATTGTTTTCAAACTGCATTGTTGTTTAACAGTTTCAAAAATATCAATAGTCACATTCAAACATACTGAAGTGAATGTGCTAGGCATTATTTCAGATATGCCTGAAAAAAGTTTAACCATCTTTTGATGCGCCGGAAAGCTACAAGGTTAATATAACTTAGCAAAGCTAAGTCTTAGAAAAAATGACTTTTTGAAATAAATGTATTTCAAATGAAAAAGCCCCCTCCAGTGGTACGTTGGTATGTCTGCGGACATATAGTCCCCAGTGGTATAGCGGTATGCCTGCGGATTTACAACGCTAGAAACCGGGTTTCGATACCCGTGATGGGCAGAGCACAGATTGCCCTTTGTGTTTAATAACAAACAACAACAATTCAAATGAAAAGAAAAATGTGATATGCAAGATAGAAGCTTGAACTTAACAGTTACTCAGATGTACACATATCTGGAACTAACATGAAACCAGTTACTCAGATGTACACATATCTGGAACTAACATGAAACCTACAATGGCATTTATAGTATCAAATGACAGAGCTATGAAATCCTTTCTTTTGTTTTTACAAGAGAATATATTAACAACATTCCTGACTCTAAACATTTTAAAGGAAGTACTCGAAATGACTTGAATCACGTAGATATTAATCTCTTGACGGTTTATAGATAATGCATCGGGATCAATGTTTTCCCCTGGATCTAAAAGAGGGAAAAGATCAAAATTAAGGTTTCTCTCACTTTCATTTTTGGTAGGTCAATGGACAGTTAGGGAATTGCTTACGTTAATCCTGTCTTTAAAGATAGTGATAAGTATTGGACTGGGATTTGTTGTTCGGGTAGCCTAACTTCCATACTGGGAAGATTGCTAGAGAATCAGACAAAATAAGCTTTACAAAATCATTTAGTGAAATATGACATTATAAAAGAAAGCCAACATAGACTCATTAAAGAAAAGTATTGCCTTAGTAATCTTTTTGATCTCGTTGTACTTGGATTTTCAAAAAGTCTTTGACAAGGTGCCACATAGAAGACTAGATAAGAAAATCACTGCGGTAGGTCTTAGGAAAAAAAACATATTAATTGGACTGTGGTTGGATGAGAGAAAGCAAAAGGCTGTTAATAACGGAGTCCAGTAAAACTGGACCTTTGTTACTAATGTAGTACCTAGTGATAGTACTTGGATCTTTGATTCTTCTTATTTACATTAATAATATTAAGAGGGGCATAATTAATAAATTCGCTGGTGAGTATTTCTAGCTGTATTGAAGATGTTGAGGTACTACAAAATGACTTTATATCAATTGATGAGTCGGACAAATATTTGACAAATGATCTTTAAGTAAGTGCAAGGTGTAGTGGTGGATAAGTCACTCAAATCATTTAAGCAGTGCTCTGTTGTCAGTAGCAAAACTAACCGAATTTTTGGGTGTATTTACATGTATATACGTGTTGATTATATGTAAAAAAGATAATTATTTCTTTATACAAATCACTATAGTTATATCTCATTTATAATACCATTGAGCGTATGAGGAAGCCATGAATCGTTGGATTTACAGTTTGGACGCTAACTACTAGGTCATGTCTGGTCCAAATACAAGTGATGTTGCATGAAACCATGTTATATAGCTTTCGGAATAAGCAAATGTAGTATTCAGGTACATTGACGGCGAACAGAAAAGCCAAAATAGTTCACAAAAAAACAAGCTAAGGACTGTTAATCGAATAATAAACTGAATATGGACAGTAGAACTAAATCAGCTTCTTCGTCTGTGTCATCTGATTAGGTCTAGAAAATCAACAGCACAGGAGAGATCAAGAGGAATCAAGAGACAAAGCTATGAAAATACCCCACTGAACTCCACCTGAAGAACTAAATTTGTCAGGTATCCAATAAGTCCACAAACATTTTATACTAGTTACGGAAAGTGAATTCATAACTATTTTAGTTATTACAACCCTTTCTCTTCTTTATTTTAGAACGCCTTTCTCGAAACTATAGAATTAACCTTAATGGCCAAAGACAAGTCTACACAAAGTAAAAAAAAAAACTAAATAAAGATACCATAAACACAAAAATCAAAATTCAACAAATCAAAAACCATAGTAAAAAATACGAAGAATATTACAATACTATTTTTGTAATTACACATCTACAAAATATAATACAAAATGCGTTTTCGTTTGTTTGTTTTAGAGCAAAGCCACATCAGGCTATCTGCTTTATCCACCGCGGGGAATAAATCTCGGATTTTAGTGTTGTAAGTCCGTAAACTTACCGCTGTCCCACCGGGGGACACCAAGTACCAAATATAACTGCGTTTGTTTATTGTTAATCAAAAAACTGTAAAATTGGCTATCTGTACTGTACTCATTGCAGGATTCGAACCTGAAATTTAAGTATCATAAGCCATCAAGCTCTCCTGGACCATGAAACACAATCTCAAGAATATAAAACCCATAATATATAGACTATTTTCAATAACTAATAATTTCATTTGTTTTGAATTTGTGTTTGATATTTATGAGAAATCTACTCTAAATTTGAACTAATGACTAGACGGTCAGAGGTACCCTATTAGCCATTACACACATTAACAGTTTGATTGTCACTCTTATAGTGCACATTTTTGGGAATATTTTGAAGAATCGTACGGATCTGAATGCGGCTAACCACTTCCAAAATCCAGAGCTTTACCACAGGGTCAACTCGCCCCTATTTGTTTTTAAGTGCTTAAAATTGTGTATTGACTGAACTAGTTAATTTCCTTCCATTCTATTTTAGAAAATAGCCTGATATATATCTTAGTACAAAGCTACACAATGTACTATCTGTGCTGTGTCCACTGCAGGGATTGAACCTCGAATTGTAATGATATAAACTTTCTATCTTACCAATAAGACACTATTAAAAGTTTCAGCATTGGATCAAACCTTTTTTTATTATTATCATTCTAAATTAACTCCCCCCCCCGTGGTTCAGCGACAAGTCTAAGGGCTTATAACGCTACAAATCGGGTTTCAATACCTGGGGTGGGCAGATCACATATAGCCCATTGTGTCACTTTACGCTTAACAACAGATAAAACCATACTTGGGTTTAAAAGAAGCGTTGAATACCAGCATTGCAGGCAAATGTATGGCTTCAGCTGTTACAAGTATGCTGAACAGTTCCACTCTGCTTCCTCACATTCAAAATGCCAACTGAAATTATCATGAAGAGTTCAAGTGAACCATTACTAAAATAATATATACTTTCAGAATTAAAAGAATAAGTTAAATATTTTTATTTACTGTATAGTAACAAAAATCATGACCATCTGCATAGCATTTAGATAAACCGACGGACCAGCAAGCTAGCTTTCTTTATCCAGAGGCGTAATTGGGGCTGCGATAGAATTATTGTCATCAAACAGTTTTATTTTTAAGTAAATTACGATATATCTTTTACCATCAACTAGGGGTGTGGAGGGGGAATATGTCAAAATTCTCAACTACTTGTTGTAAAAGTATCAACTTAATTAGTATACTCAGTTGCTAGGGTTAGTTATGTATATATACACGTTAAAACGTGTTATTCACAAGGTTTTAAGCCTAATTAGGACATTCTACAGCTCATGATCATGGTATAAGAAAACAAATATGCATCACTTACTTATAAGTACTAATTGAATTGAAGGAGAAAGAGAAAAATATCCACGTTTAACATGCAAACAAAATCTGTTTTTGTATTCAATACACAGTCTTCGGTTTATCTTCGCAAGTCTTTAATTTCATAATATGTTTTAACACCTGCTTTTTTTTATCAGTTTGCGAAAAACTGTTCTTTTTCATGATGTTATTAGCGGTGAAACTAAAACAATGTATACGAACTATTTTAAACTCTTAAGGTAAATAATACTTTTACGATTATTAAAATTCTATTTGCTCAGGGTTCCCAGCTCGTGGGAGATTTAAACTAGCATCCAATCGGTAAGAGGTGAATTATTATTTCTAACATCTCTAGGGAAATATCAGTCTTCGTGATCACGTATTGAGTTACATATAAAAGTAGTTTAACAACGTACTGATCATTTGTTTGTAACTGATGTATAACTCAGTAAATAATTGCTACTATCTCGTAATTCATACTTATAAGATGTTTTGACGCAACAGATTCGTTTAATTGTAGAATTTGTCTTCTAGTTTATCCAGATATTATGGAAAACGTTTCCAAGGAATAATGGGATTTCCTGCATTTTCTGTTTGCTGATGATGTAGTTAGCCTGTCACTTTTAAATTGTTATCGTGTACTTGTTCTCTCTTGTGACTAAGCTTCCAGTAAACTACGTCGCGGTGGACGGAACGCAAATAGATCATTGATCTGTTTGCGCTCAACCAACCAAACAAAATAAATCTCGAACATCAAAAATAACTTATAAAAATGACTTTTCCCATATGCCACGTATCTCGTTCTTGGATATTTTTTTTCATGTAAGGAACCAAGCGTTAGAAAAGCAAATATTTACAAAAGAATCAGAGTGATGAAAAACAAGAGTCCTTCAGTTTTCCTTTGTACGTATTCTATGGTATGAAGAGAACGAGGTCAAATAGCTACAGGAGTTATGTCGCAGTATCTACAGTTGTATTTTTGTTCAGTTTCGCACGAAGCTACTCGAAAGCTATCTGTGCTAGCTTTCCCTAACTTAGAAGGCAGCTAGTCAACATCACCTACCGCCATCTCTTTACCAGTAAAAAGTAGGATTGATTTGACCGCCACTTTATAACGCCCCCACGACTGAAAGGCCGAACTTGTTCGTTGAGAAGATTCGAAACCGTGACCTAACTACAGCCCTTACAAAAGAAATGAAATAATAAAAGATCTTAAATAAAATGATCTTAAATAGAAGTACAAGCCCTACCTTAATATGTAGCTCATTTCATTTCATTTTAAGAATCTTTATTATTTCATTTAATTTGTAAGGGCAGAGGTTTGGCGTAACATTGAACACATAGTAAAAATATACTAGGGTCGTTTCATTTCATTTCTACTTTAGGAATTAGAAAAAACTTTTAAGGGTAACTGCCTTCCCACAACTGGATGCAGACAGTAAATGGCAGTAGGAGTTGAGACGTTGTGGGTGTAAACACTTAACTCCATACCCTTAGCCCCCCCCCCCAGTGGCACAGCGGTATGTCTGCGGACTTACAGCGCTAGAATCCGGGTTTCGATACCCGTGGTGGGCAAAGCACAGACAGCCAATTGTGTAGCTTTGTGCTTAACTTAAAACAAACAAACAAAACATACCCTTAATTGTTTCCTATGATTACTGGCTAGTCTAACATCAGCATTTGGATTGTTTCTGGTAGATGGAATATCCTCAACGCATTTGGGAGATATTACCACAGACAACATATGTTATGACTTTAAAGTGACGACTGGGATTTACAACGGATTTTCCAAAGAACTTCTTACTGCTTATTTTGTACTAAGTTCAATCGCCTATTAACAATTAATGTGATTAATGAAATAATAGTATTGAAGCTACTTATTTCATTATATATAGAGAGATTTTACACTCAAACAGTTGACTTGAGAGATATGAAGGATAATAACATTTTACTATGTTGTACAGTATTATGATCACACACACACACACACATATATATATATGGGTATCCTGTCCTATACAGATAAAAGGTATGGGTGTATTATATCTGTGGTATCACATCAGTAAGTAAAACTCTCTGCAAATTGCATCACCCAGTGAATAATTCAAGAAAGAATTATAAAATTGCTTATATGATCGTTATATTTGTTTGTAGTTAAGCACAAAGCTACACAATGGGCTATCTATGCTCTGCCCACCACGTGTATCGAAACTCGGTTTCTAGCGTTGTAAGTCCGAAGACATACTGGGGGGGGGGGGGGTTAATCGTTATACCCTCAACGTCTCAGATTCATTCAAACTACTAAAACATGTTTAGTTATGCCTGCCATCTATTGACCATACGAATAACTATTTTACCTTGAAAGTACAGTGAAAGAATCATTTGTGGAACGGCTTTATACTGTTTGTTATAGCACATACCACGTGAAATGAGCCCCCAGTGGTTCAGCCGAAAGTATAAGGGCTTATAACACTAAATTCGGGTTTCGATATCTGCGGTGGGCAGAGCACAGATAGCCTATTGTGTAGCTTTGTGCTTTAACAACAGACACAAATGACTAATCCTTTTTTTTCTTCCCTTTAAGATAAAATAGTATGAAAGTACGTTTATTAACGTATAGAGGTTATATTGTTCCAATATACAATTATATTTTACCCGAAAGGGGGCCGAAGGCCGCCTGGAGGGGTCACTTGTTTTAACCACTCGCACAACTTTACAGTAGTGTCTTGTCTGTCAGTCAGTGAGTAGACACTGAAACGACGTCACATAAGAGACGGTTAACGTTGCAGTTTGTACTGTCGTGACGTCAGTAAAACGTGTGCGTCCATGAATTACGAGGATAATTATGCACTCTGTAGGCTACAACACGACATGGCACATGAACTTCAAAAGCAAGAAATAAAAGTATTTGTTACTTTTAATTTTGGTTTTATTTACTCTTGAAATAGAACACTTTCGGAGACACAGCGGAAGTACATCTAGTAACATGTCTCTGTTCTGTCCATCACGGGTAATCGAAACTCGTATTAAGCGTCTTTATCTATGTATTTTATTTAACTTTTATCTTAGTAATAACATTTGTGGTTTATACTTCTGTGCTGCTAGCCTAACGTCATCTCTTAATAAACTTATAAACGTCACAGATATAATAAACATACCTTCCCTCTTCAACAAGCTATCCAGCCATATTACTGATGACGTTTCGGCTTGAAGGAGAATTTTGAAGTTGAAACACAGCAACTAAATATGGATGTCAAAATATCGATTGAAAAATTCCCAATGAAAAATTATATGTGAAATACTTTCAATTTATTGTATCAAGCATTTTGTCCGTAAAATGAAAAACAACAATAATAAGACAAAAAAAAATAATTTATTCATACACTACAAAAGATTGTGAACAACTATGTAATAAATAATATACATTAAAGTACACTAGTTTGATTTAAAAATATTAAAAGTTACATTTTCTTGAACTTCCGCTATTTATTATTAACAAAAATTAGCTTCTTGTTATAAATACAAACAATTTGTTGACTGTATAGTTAAGCTCACGCCTTCTCACCACACCCCTTTTGTAACAACAAAATGTAGTGCACCTGTCTCATCTGCCTACCTAGTATAAGCCATCTCTTTTTTTCTTTTGTATCTGTTTTACAGTCAGATAATTTTCATTCTCATCTTGCATTTATCTACATTTCTCGAGTGATTTATTTTATTTTGCTCTCGCCTTCTTTTGACATATATACACAAATACATGGATGAAACCTCAAACAGAAAATAAAGTGAATCTCAATACCAGTAGGTTTCTCTGTTTATCCATTTTTACCATAAATAACTGAATAGAGGCATATAATCTAACGCATAGATCGAGACTGTTGTGTGTTTTCGTGTTTTAGTTTGAGTTGATCTACCCGCCTTTTAACAGAATTTCAGATGATTTGCTTTTTAAATTAAACTTAAGAGAAAAGTGTTAATTGTATTCCAAGCTAATAAATCATTTACGCACAGAAATAAGCATCAAATTAACAACGTAATTGTGACTGGGTTAGATAAAGGTGCTATCTTTTTTAAATTTGTTTTATTAATTTATTTCATAATTTTAACACATACTAATATCCACACATAATGTTCATGTTTTATCAAACAGCTGCTACTCAAACAATAAAACAAACCTTCTTTAAGCTATGTAGTTATAATAATTCAATTTTATTCGCTACATTAGGTTACTTACATAACAAATGTAGATACCTTAATTACTGTTCATTACTACTTTAAAGGCAGAAATAAACACAGAGAACGAACCCCACCCATCATCATGTGGATTGTTTTCAGGAAGAGAGAGTTTAAACATGTCAAATACCATAAAAAGATCAGTATGGGTGAAATGCGCCTTTTCTACTGCTTCTCAACCAACAGTACTCTTTATTGAAAGAAAAATCTCTTAATATTTAACAATTTCACTGTAGATTTCACCTCAGTCTATGACCTTGTCCATATACAGGCCTCGTCAGTTCAGAGCCAAACCCCTCCTAAACAATAAAGCCGAATGTAAGGCCTACGGTTATACCAACAACAAGCATGATAACAAGGGCTTATATTTTCACCAACTCCTCAATCTTCCGACATATCCCAAGAGGAATCCAAAAATAAAACAATGGCTGCATAATCTAGGAAATGGACAGTCATTTCCTTTTGGTACAAACAGTGTTGTGTGTGAGGAACATTTCACCCGTGATTGTTTGCAAATCAGCAAGTCATACGACAATCCTAGTTGGTGGAACAGAATGTATGAGGACTATACTTTGACATCGTTTAGCATTTCGTAGGTTCTACTATGGCATTAAAAATTGCTCGCTTTTGGAAAGGATGTGAAACAACCCTTCCGGACGCAAAATATTCATGCACTCATATAGGTGGGTTCAGATCGAGAATTTAGAATTTTCAAGACGTGGCATTAGGGAACAAAGGAATTTAGATCAATTTGAAGAACGAAGTCAATCCAGAAAGAAACCTGTAATAAGTCGTACCCCAGCCGTATTAAACCGTTGTAAGAGGTGAAAATTCACGAACACAAAGGTCAGTGGCAAAGGCCGTTCACTTGCCTCAGGCAACAATACGCAAAATATTCATACACTTATGTCAAAAATATGATGCTACTAAAATCTTGTCGAAACATTGTACAGTTGTTACTTGTAATCAAGTTTTCTGTTTATCCATTCAAGCATTCTCCAAACTTTATTATCTAAAAGTGGGTTCCTAGTCACCAAATAACAACGCTTGTACGTCACGAGCCGAAGCGCTATCTAACGTGTGGTGTTAACATGGGACGCGCAACAGTAAATAGTTTCACATTTATTATATTGTTTTGTGGTTATCATTATATAATTATGTTCTTTACCAAACATGTATAATTAAGAAGTCGTAATACTACTTTCACATATATAAAAGTTTATGTCAAAGGCGGAGTTTCCAATTAAACCAATATCAGGAAGTTATTGACCAATAACGTTATCATGTTTGACTTAGGCCTAACGCTAAAAAGTTGCATCATTGTTTTCGTTTGGAAAGTATTTCCTTTGTAAAACATATGCAGTACAGTGTTATAACGTCTTATGTATATTTTTTGTGAATATTTCAAACACGTGGTTTTACATGATTGTTCTTATGCAGAGTTATAGAGTGCTTCAGTATTAGTGATCTGTATCTAAAGTCTTTTTTTAAAACTAATGCATCATATTGTGCAAAAAAACAAGTTATTTGTTTAGATACACGGGATTGTTCGTGAGCTGTGATACCACACGCTGCACAATCAATGACATAAGAATTTAGATCAAACATGGCAGATTGATTCACATTCAACACTAGCAAGGAATTCAACTTACACATCAACTTATAAATTCCCTTCAACACAAATACATATTCAATTATGGGTGAACGAAGTAAGCCATTGCACATTATTATCTTACTTTGCGATTTAATATCATGATTGTAGATCCAAAAAGCTTCCCCCTCCCCCACCCAGCGTACATTGATATGTTTGTGGTGGGCAGAGCACAGATAGCCCACTTTCTGTGCTTAACTACAAACAAACAAACAAAGTTAAAAAAAGTCATTATGTTATTTCTAAGATCACGGGAAAGTTTAAAACCTGAAGCATCGGAACAAAATACGATAAAAATAATTTAACGAACTGGTGACTACGAACTCAGCGAAATGTTCGATTCTCCGCAAAAAAAACAACCACAACTTAAGACCATGGGTATTCAGAGAAGCATTATTACTGAAATGTGATTATTGTTTGATACGACCTTTCTCTGACCTCAATCTGTCTGGGTATGTTACCCTTCTTTCAATAGAACTTAAATAATCTATTCAACTAGATTAAGCTAGAGATACAAATCTTCGTCGGTTGTCCGCTCTTGAAGGGTGAAAAAAAAGAAACAAATTCTCATATTCAACAACCCTCATTACAAATGAAGGGCATCAAGCCCCGCTGGACTTCTTGAAGCACTCACTTAGGCCTGAGAGAAGGTCATTTATTATACATCAAATCATGGCACTATCAAATCGTGTACACCCTAGGGTGCCATGAGCAACGAGGGCGTTTCCCGTACAGGTTTATATCACATCGTGATCGCTAAAATGGTATTCACAGTATTATGTTGATGAAGGTGAGATATGGGATTCACGAAAAAAACCAAGCACCTTGATTTAAACTGAGTCCTTATTCAATGTTGACTCCCTCCCTAAGCGTAGTCATACTAAAGGTAAAAAAAAGAAAGAAGATTATGAGAGGTTATGTTTTCACATTAATTGTACAAGACCCTCACAGAAAGATATAAGATATAAGTTTTAACTGACGTAGGGTGTAATCTTGTTTTTCTATATGCCATTAAAAATTAATATTCTTTTGCTTCAGATTGGCAGCAGTGAATTGTCTCATTCGCTCAGGAAGCAATTTATTTCATAAGTTCCCGCTAGGAACGCGAATAGTAAGTCTATCTGGTTTGCCAGAAGCCGTAGCGTAGTACATAATTTTACTTATGATTGCTGGCCTTCATTACATTTTAAGATTAATGGAGGGGGTGGGGGAAGCTAAGCAATAATAATAATAACAGACTGTAACATTTTCAATTTTAAGACTACTTTGATCCGACGAAGAAATTAATTTATATTCACCGTACGTTTCGGGTGGTCACTGCAAGAAAACGTAAAGATGAATATGTCAGGAAATGAAAAAAAAGAAGACGAAAATCGTTCCCGCGTTGATAATATATATACACACAGTAAAAAAAAATATATGTGCAAACACGTCAAATATGTTAATACGTAGTTAATTAACTTTCAGAAAAAAAAATATACGGATTCATATCAACAACATTAGTTATCAAACACGTAAGTATTTGATTCGCGTGCCGGACTGTGAATCCGAGGGTTCATGGTTCGCGTAGCTTTGCAGCAATATTTCTATTCGCACGTTGGGACCATGAAAGTGTTATATGAGTGACAGTCAAGTCTCACTATTATATTAGAGTAGCCAGAGAGCTGGTGGTGGATGCTCTTGACTAACTGCAAATATACATCTATTTTTTTCAGTGTGTATGTGCTTTGTAACAGCCATTAATGCCCTCAAAACAAACTTTTTAACATATTTATAATACAAACGTTCTGTTCTCAGAGAATTGAATAACAAATTTTGGTATTAGAAAGATGGCAAAGCTGATTAAGAAACGAATCAGTTCAATTTACGAAAAATAAAAAAATAGAAAATACAAACTTGAAATAATCATCTAGATCGCTCATAATGTGTTCATTCCTTCAAATCTAATCCGCCTGTTTAGACTAATGTTGCTCTGATAATCCAAATGAATACAGAGTAATTGAAAACCATCACACATGGAATCACAATAAAAAAATCATTATATCCTTTGTGGATCTTAACCTTAGTATGACATTTAAATAAATTTTAAGTCTTTCAAGTATAAAAAAACACAACACATATAATAACTGTTACAGGTCTGTAAAGTCAGAATTTCATAGAAGACAAATGAATGATTTCAGAGAGAGACACCGAACCCACGCACACCTCCTTTCAAGTTTTGTCATCCAAAATATGTATATGAGAATGATCGCACCAATGATCGAAACTTTGACCTGTTCTAAAAACAAATCTTACTTATTCTAAAAGCTGTAACTTATAATAAAATAGAGACTTTACTTATAGGGACTGTAACTTATAACTTATAGAGACTTTACTTATAGAGTGTTTCGACAAAATCATTTCTTTGACATTTTCTGATATAATTATATCAAATTCCCAGTCGGTTAACATTCTCACTACCTGTCTAACTGGGATGAATGGTTGTAGCAGGGGATTCCTTTCCAATTCAATTTTTGTTAGAAACGTGAATTGTAAGAGGGAAAACGGAAAATGAGATATCCTCCAGAAACTTCTATTTTCAAAATCAAGTTTAATTAATATTTCTACTCCCTTTCCATGCCTCTCCCTCTCCTCCCACTTTGAAACACGCTGGAAGATTTTCTAAATTCTGGATGTAATGAACTAACGAACCATGTACGAATATAGATAACATGCATATAAAATTAATGCGCTTTCACTACGCTCTATTCTGGGTATGATCACGAAGTAGTATATAAACATAATTCTTAGTGCGCCTCCACTACACTCTCTTCTGGCTATGATCACGAAGTAGAATATAAACATAATTCTTAAATATTCTTTTTAATTGCATAGAGTTGTTTAAACATTTGTTTAACAACAAGTAAAAGCTTGGAATGGTCTACCCTTTCATTGGGTGTATGTCTGTGAGCCAGACTAGTTTGGAGAATTCCACTCCTCATCAGTGACCCTGGACACTACCACCAACGCAATATCAGACCAAATCAAGCCTTTATAGTAGTGAGGTATAGAAATGGTGTATTTGAGTGTTTTACAATGTGAGTGTAAAACACTTAAATACACCATTCTTTGCCAATGAAATATCAGACCAAACCAAGCCTTTATAGTAGTGAGGTATCGAAAATCGAAATGGTGTTTTTAAGTGTTTTACAATGTGAGTGTAAAACACTTAAATACACCATTCTTTGTAATTGTTTTCGAAATCGATAGTATGTTCATTGAGATCATTTTATTTCTTTTGAATAGGTCAACTTTTTAGAAGCTTTTTATGGACATTTCTAGTCGTACTAACAACATCTATCAGTTTTAGATCTTAGAGTGTGACGTCACAAATACGCATTATCAAACAATGTCCAATTTTAACAACATCTTCCGCAGTACGTCGAGCGGTAACCATAGCGATTCCATTGATACCACAAGCAAAAGGAAGACATTTACATCGTTTTGATAAAGAGTTTGAGTTGATATATATTATTTTCTGATATAAACACAATCTCAACAGTTGTTAATGAACAAAATATTATAACGTTTATTTTATATGGTGTTGTTTTGTTACACTCCCGTACCATTATTGTACGTCTGTGACCTAATATTACGCAGAGCTTATTTGTACTATTACCGTAGTGAAGTGACAGCTAACGCTACGAAGGTTTAATAATCTATAAATCTCTCTTTGTCTTTCATACACTGTAAGTTGTCCATTACGTCTGTGACCTAATATTACGCAGAGCTTATTTGTACTATTACCGTAGTGAAGTGACAGCTAACGCTACGAAGGTTTAATAATCTATAAATCTCTCTTTGTCTTTCACACACTGTAAGCTGTCCATTAACATGTTAAATAAATAAGATAAAGTAGTAGACCTACCGCGTTTGGTCAATTTACTTGGAGCCATGTTTACTAGTTTAAACACAAGCCTTAAACTCTGCATTTCTGAAAAGGTTAAACCTCTTAACGGGTGTGGTGATCCTTGCCTTTACCAGTCTCATACATACAAAGAAAAAAAAAAGAAGAAAAGAAATAAAGAAAAGAACTGAAATCTTGTGAGTACCTACTCTCATGGCAATATAGATATTTAACACAGCTTGATTTTATAGTTATTTACAAAGGCTGGGATAGTCACATTACAGTTGTTATGCCGAATTTTACTGACTTCGTTTCTCTTCCGACACCATACAGAGGAGACTGACCTTTATCACGTTTTTCTTACGTGCTTTGGCAGAGATGTGACCGGGTGTTGAGAATAAGGGAGTTACGACGGTATCGTTTTTACTTGTTTATAGCCAACACGAAGAATGGAACAAGTAATTCACAAAGAAACTGTATTCTAGAACGATATACCTTTATTAGACAGGTTTTCTTAATTCTTATCTCACCCAAAATTCTTCACGTAGACTGTATCTAAAAGTTCTAATGCAGTATTCGTGATAACCGGAGAGTAAGTTGGCTCGATGAGAGGGTTTTTTTTGTCAGTGCAACTAGAGGATGATGACCTTAGATTAAATAGCGCCTCATTATCTGACCACCGTCATCCTTATCATGTATTCATTGATATGGTACATAATGCTCATCTCAATTACGCGATAGGCACGATTCCATCATCTGTCTAACCCTTCGCCCTTAAGCATAACGGCGGTCTTTTTAACATGACAGACTGGATATCTCAAGTCATTTCGTCAACGGCCGTCATTAGAGTCATGTGATGAATAGAAAATATTGGCCACGAGCTACAGTAAAGGACTCCACGTTGTTCTTATGGCCTTTTGTAACTTTTCACAGTTCATTTAGATTGCCTCCACTTCCTAGCGATTTACGACCTAATCAGTGTTTTGTATTTCACTAAACGAAAGTTAAAAATATCTCATCGTTAATATTCATTTATAGTGAAAATGATGTTAGTCATCGATTAAACAAAAAAATCATAATGTAAAATTAGAGGTATTTTAACAATGTTTGTCCTTTTGTTATTGACACGCCATCGCAACACAGATAACGTAAGGTTGTTTGTTTGTTTGTTTTTAATTATGCACAAAGCTACTCAAGGGCTATCTAGGTTTCAAGGGTTTCTAGCGTTGTAAGTCCGCAGACATACCGCTGTGCCACGTGGGGGGGGGGGCGGTTGTTTGTTTTAGAGCAAAGCCACATTAGGCTATCTTCTGCGTCCACTGCGTGGAATCGAACCCCGGATTTTAGCGTTGTAAGTTCGTAAGCTATGGGACAGGTAACGGAAGTGAGCTGGTTTTGTGCTTAACACGATTCGCAGTAAACCTATAGCGTTCTGTTAAAACTGACATTTATTGTTTGTTATATTTCGTGAAATTTGTTCCAAAGGGTTTAAATAAACTGAGCCTTTGAAGGAATCGTATAATTTCAAAAGTTATTGTTTCAGTGGATGTTTGTTTGGATTTTGTAATACATATTACGATTACAATAACAACTTATAAATTGCTTTTAGACTCCCGGATTAACATTTTGTGGGCTGTTGCCACAAAAACGCACTTCTCACTTTGGAGAGAGTAACTCTCACATCCAACTATTCGGTCAGACTGGAGTAGTCCAAGAGTTAGCATTGGGTGATGTTGAATAGCTAACCTTCCGTATAGTCTATTAGTTGAAAATTAGGAGGGCTATGCATACATAGCCCTTTGTGAATCAAACAAAGAAAGTAATTTTTTTTTGTTTCTAAATATTCGACTACATCTTGTAGCAATGTGACAAGTAATACAATTATTTGTTCAATTTATGAAATTGAAAATACAGTATTTTGTTATTTCTAAGGATATTATCTCTTTGATGGTTACGCTAGTTTGTTTGTCTGTATTCGTATGCTTATTTGTTACTCTCTGCATTATAGAATTAAATACTAATTTGTACCATATTTATTTTACATACGCAGTTTAAAATCCTCAGAAAGCCTTCTATTGTGTATTTTTGAACAGATATTTGGAAAGGTTGTGTAATTAAACACAAATCAAAATACGTTTATGCCCCATGAGGTTTGTCTTTCGTTATAAGTACATTCCTGAAGCAGGGAAGAAAAAAAAATCTTTATTTGCTGCTTGAGGATTAAAGCTCACAAAGTACTTCTCAACATACAACAATATTGTTTGAGGACTATAACTCACAAAAAACCTTTTCAACATACAACAATATTGTTTGAGGACTATAATTCACAAAAAACCTTTTCAACATAGAACAATATCATTCGAGAATTATAACTAAAAAAAAAAACCTTCTCAACATACAACAGTATTGTTTGAGGGTTGTAAGTTACAAATACAATTATTGTTGTATGTTGAGAAGATTTTGTGAGCTGTAATCCTCAAACAATATTGTTGTATGTTGAGAAGATTTTGTGAGCTGTAATCCTCAAACAGTATTGTTGTATGTTGAGAAGTTTGAATGTTGCGTGTGTATTTTTGCTTCACAACTATCTAGAGTGGTGTAATCATCTACTCTTGTGTGTGTAATCTATGACCTATAGGGATGGGTAACCACATGCCATATATAAGACACATAATCCAATACATTTCCTTATATCAAACAGATACAACACTGGTTAACTTACACATATTAACAGTGCTTCTACCACCACTAAATACAACTATTTAAGAAAAATTGTTGACTTCTTTTCTTAAGTTTTAATTCTAGCTCAATAACAGTCATGATCTCAAACTAAAATTCAGGTTCCAGTCAAGTATCTTAAGCTCTGAAATTCCCAATATTTTTGTTGTTATTAATGTAGGTTTTAATTATACGAATATATGTGTTAAGAAATGGAGTTTACGACCTTCTTATTGGTCTATAAGTATGGATGCGTTGTTTTGTTCACCACTGCTAAGTTATCGGTGAACTGAAGGTACTTTAAACGGTAACGGGATTAAAACAACGGTACGGTTCTTAAACTTCAGCATTATGTATAAAACTACCACTACTGGGCTCTTTAATTCCTGGTTCATTAACTGAAGATAATTTTCCTGCTCCTGAAGCCAAAGCGACATTGATGGAAGCAAGCATAGCAGCTACATTCTCTCTAGTTAAACCAACATCTAGAAGTAGTTAAAATATATGATTAAATAATGGAAATACATAGGCTGCATTCGTTGATTAGATGCGTATTTAAATCTTCATCCAAAAACTCATCTTTGTTCTTCAAGAAGTTATCAATTTTAAATTCTATAACATTTAATGAAGGTTTCTAATATTTTTATTTTGTTCTGACTTTTGCTTAATTTTTCTCTTTAATAGATGCACATATATATTTGACGTATATTATTTATCGTATTTTATTGTGTGAAGCGTTTGACATTAAACACTTGATTAATAGTTATAATAATGTGATGCACACATCAGTTTAAACTGTATTCGGTGGGACTTATACTTACGATTTTCATACCATGTGCCGTCTTCGAACCTACTAAAATATTTAGCTTAACCTCCGCAGTCCATGATAAGCGATTCCACCGGAGCATCCATGTTGTCCACATTGTTTATAGTGAATTTCACCAGCTTTTCCATGTTGTCCACATTGTTTATAGCGAATTTCACCAGCTTTTCCATGTTGTCCACATTGTTTATAGCGAATTTCACCAGCTTTTTTTTTTTCGGTGTGTCTAGAGACTGCTCTATGAGTTTCACAACAGTTCGTAGAGCGCCGCCTGTTGACGATAACAACAGTTCGGTCATCTGTGGAGCAAACGGTAAATAAAAATCAACGCGACTTGTAGATACAACATGCAACGCTTAAGGACGAAATAAAAAAAATACCATTATTATTTCTAGAATGTCGTGCAAAGATACATCACAGCTACAGCTATTTGCACATAGCCCACCCTAATTTTGACCTGATAGACTAGTTGGAAAACAGCTAGTCAACAGCACTCTCCGCCAACTCTAGGGCTTCTCTTGTCTTATCACATAATGAGATTTGGTCGTCACTTTTATAGTGCACTCATGGCCCAAAAGTGCGAAGTATGGTTTTGCAGCGACGGGACTAAAACTATGAATCCTTTGATTCACCGAACGGGCACTCTAAATACTAGACCAGTCTATACCCCAGAAAATTAAAGACGACATCAGATGGAAAACAAAAGTGGAGTGTGATCGTTTGAGCCTTGAAATACTTAAATTAAACGATCAAATAAAAATGAAATTAGCATGTTTTTCTCACGTGACTAACTAAATAATTGACGTTATTTTGTTTGTATAGATTATAATTTAACTAACTTGTAAGACTAGGGGTTTGGAACTACTTTTTATCCTTTGATCTGTCAAGTTACGCTGTTCACAGTTTACTCGTGATACATACACATATCTGTACTTATACACAATGCAAATCTCTAAACAAAATGAAGTCATGCGATAGTAAATGGTACTTCACACTATATAGTTATAGTACATTATATTAAACGCAATTTTGGAGCATCTCCACGTCGTTACAGTCTATGTAGCCACGTCCAATAGTGTTCTGTGTGACGATAGTAATTCTTGACAATAGTCTTGTCGCATTTCCAGACAGAGATCCTTCTTGATGTGTAATGCTGCCTAGAACATGTGGCCAGCTTTTGCTACTGACCTATGAGCTTGTTGATTTCCCCCTTTAAAAAAAAACAGTACACTTTGATTAACATGGCTGGAGTATGACTTGTTGCAGGTCTCTTTGTTAATTACCCCGAGACTCAAAGTTAATCCATCTTCCTTTGTTTTCCAATGTTATTAAATACAAAGGATATCCCCGTCTTGGAAATTATAAATCGCTAATCTCAACGTCAAACAATGTCAAAATGTAGTTCAGATACATTTCATTCCACCGCGACCTTATATCGGCAGTGATTGTTACGTGACTTACTGACTTGCGTATTCAAGATCGTTTTAATATGACATACTCAGCCTTTTGTATACGTACTTAATTATTGCCGATTACTCAACCATTAAAAGATAGTCGTAGTAAACTCAATCCATAGCTTGATAAGTATTTTTAATCTTTTCACTATTGTTCGCTGAAACAATTAACAAACAATAAAGATACATTTAATATACATGAAAGCCTTTTATGTAATTTTTGTTAAGAAGTAATAGAGTGCAGGAGGCTAGTGAAAGTGTAGGAAGGCCTTCCAGCAATTTCCTTTCAGTTCGTAAGAAATAAATCAATATCTCTCGACTAAACGAAACCATATGAAAGTAAAGAGCTAGGCTATTGTTCCATATAGATTGTCCTTACCCAGTAGTGGGCACACCATCAGCCCAGACATGTTATGTACAAAATAAGCTATCTTTAAAAAAAAGGATTAGTAGCTCGTGTGTACCCAATCTAGCAAATTCCTTAAGCAGGAGAAAACAGTCTACGACTCTTATATGTCTAGATTCAAATGTCACAATGCAGTATATAATACTCTTAAGGAAAAGGAATTAAATTTACAAATCTTAAAGTTTAATAAATATTGTCGATTACCAAACAATTCACCCACTTTTCTCTTTTTTGGTTATTATTCTTTTGCTTGGTTGCATTAGAAATTTTATGCACAAACACAGGGACTATGTGCACACAGCTCTACCTAATTTCGAACTGACAGAAGGCACCTAGTGAATATCACCTATCGCTAACTTCTAGGTTACTCTTGTCTGACCAAATACTGCAAATTTGGTTGTAATTCTTAGAGTGCACCAATATTTTGTTTTAGTTCTTTCCGATTCAATTGTGTTCACTTAATCAGATTCTTAAATAACGTGGATCAGTGTTACAAGTAACACTTCATACATGTATATGCATCTTACTCAAAATTTACTCAGAATAATTCAACTGTATATGGAGGCGCAGAGTTTAATGGTGGATAATTTTGTCCGTCTGAAGTTGAGCAGGTTTTACTTGTGTTGTATAACAATAACATTTTATCACTGATTACCGATGAGTTTTTAAGAAATTGTTCACGTTATTTGTTGGAATTCATTAGAAACAAAATAGTAAAAACTTGTAAAAACCGTTATCTATGCATTAATAATAATCTACGCTCATCGATTAATCGGCGATAATTTGCGGATATATAATGCTACAATTCTGGGCTCGATTTCCCGAGATGAACAAGATCTCAGTTAGTCTATTTTATAGATTTGCCCTAAAAACAAACATGAAACATCATATTACATATAGCGCCATCTCTTGGCACTAAAATACAATAAATATACTCCAATTTATTCTTGTCTTTCAACTTTCAAATCAAGTAAGAATAAAAACAATAGCTCCTAAACAGTTTGATAAAATGTAAAATTGTGAACGCGAAGCTCAAGTTTTATCATTGAGATGTAAAACAATGTACCTATTATTCTGCTTTGCTCTAGTCACGTGGGCTGAAATAAAAAAATTGTCTCCCGAGGACGTCTTCTTTGGGATGAGTTCTGTTAGATAAAACATTCCTTCTCTGGAAGACAACAGAAGATTAACAGCCAAAACATAGAATAAAAACTGTTTAGCTGGTTAGTTTGTTATTAAGCACAAACCCACATAATGCGTAAGAACCCTAGGTTTATTCAATTAGATCCACAGGTTTACAACGCTAAAATCCGAGTCTTCTTTCCTCTCGGTGGACACAGCAGATAGACCAGCAAGATTCTCGTCTGAAACAAAGAAGCAAACAAAGATTCACAGGTAAAATTATAGTAAGTATACTTGAGATAGGTGTTGTTTGTATACATATCAGTGAAATAAGCTGCGAGGTAATCTTGCTATAGCTCTGAAGAGCGACAAAATCTCAGATTCCATCAAAATTAAAAAAAGCAACAATAATAATACTACAGTGGTGGAAAAAATTGATTGTTTCAGCCAATTTTTAAAATTTTCTTCAGAAATCATCATCTGCTGTGAAGCCCTAATTCTTGTAGGTACAAATGTGTTTCATGAATGATGTAATAATGTCTAACTATTACCTCAGCAGCTTTATAGGCTGTTTGGATATTACATCAGCCGTTTTTTTTTTGTTATAAATAGAGGTTCTTACTGAGAGTCAGTTTAGAAGCTTATCTGTTACAACATGCGGGTTGTGCTAACATGACCAACGATTGCGAGTTAACTCCACGGAAAAAGCAAGGAAGGAAACTATTGCGAGTTAACTCCACGGAAAAAAGCAAGGAAGGACGGGCTTTGGACAAGGCATACTGCTCGAAGAAATATTTTATGTGTTTGTGGTTTTGGTTACTTATCCTATATGGCTGTAACCTTATAAAAGTGAATAAAGAATAAATTAAATTTAAACATTCTTTTGTGAGCCGTTGGGTGCAGAGATATAAAGAATTTAGCTGTGTTGAGCGAACGAAGAGAAAGAGTAAGAAGAAAGCTTCTACAGCAGCTGACGATCATGTTCTGAAACGCATGAGCTTGCAAAATTCTCGCCTCTTCTCCACAGATCTCAAAAGAGCAAGGTAGGAAGCTTCAGGGGTCACTGGCACCGCGCACACTGTCCAGTGTCTCCTGTGTTCAGCCGGTTTCCCAGAAAGATGAACAAGAAAGAAACCCTTCTTCATAAAAAACATGAGGAATATGAGGCTCATCTGGGCCAAAGAGCATGCAGACTGGACCGAAGCAATGTCGAGCAAAGTGATCTTCTCAGACAAATCAAAGACCTGTACGGGTCTGGTGGGAAGCACGTTTTACGATGTCGATGTGGAGATGAGTTTCATGTAGTGTGTTTGAATGCAACTGGGAAGTATCTGCAGGAGCAGATGATATTGGGATGCATCTTTGGCCAGGGTGTGGGAAGCGTGCATTTTGTGAAAGGCACTGTCAATGCCGACAGGTATATCGAGATCTCCGAGTCCCAGTTAAAACCAACAATTCGGGATCACTTCAGTGGCTGTCCAGTGCATATTCCAGGATGACTCTACTCCATGCAACAGGGCTAAAAAGGTTGGTAGTATTCATACACTATGCGATAGACGTGAATTTAAAATAAAATTTCACTTTACATATATTTGAAAGACATCTGAGGTTATATTTCATTGCTTCAGATGAAGGACTATCTTTGAAGGGGACCCCCAGTAGCACAGTGATATGTCTACAGACTTACAACGCTAGAAACCGGGTTTCGATACACGTGATGGGCAGAATACAGATAGCCCATTGTGTAGCTTTGTGCTTTACTTCAAACAAACAAATCTTTGAAGGGGAGAGGGTCAACAGGCCAGATCTCAACCCTATCAGAAACTGCTGGAAGGTAATGTGTAGCAAAGGACAAGAGAAGAAACCAAGAAGCACCTTGGAACTGCAGGAAGCCCAAATCCACGTGTGGCATCATAAACTCATCTCTGCCTACATTTAATACCTCATGTACTCTATACCAGGGTGATGTCAAGCAGTTATCAAGACAAGAGGGGCACAGCAGGAAATAGACTGTGTGACTTCTCTTTGTCAATTACATTAGTAACGTTACCTTTAAATGTAGGTTTTCTTACTTAAAGACCATTTTCACATTTGCCAAGTATTTGTTGGCCGTCTGCTGTAATATGTTTGTCACGGTTTGTTTGTTAATGAAGATGCATGAAGATAATTGGATGATTGAAATATTAGTCAGCTTACACCACACAATGTCCTCACCGTTTTACCCTAGTTCTGACACTCCCACAATGAACAATCTCGTAAAATATTACAGGAACCAAGAAAACTCTGAAAAAAATTTGGTGATGTAATAATTGTTTCCACCACTTATTTAAATCCACGATGTGGTATTTTTCTTTATATTCATATTTTACAGTTATCGAAATTCACGCAGTAATGCATCAACAGAAGTAGACGGCGTGTGAAAATCAATAACAACGATGTTTTAGTATACAATAGAAGATCCTAGAAACTTTTCATAGCCTATATGCGCCTGTTACAATTTTTTCATTAAAATGAAGTATCTATTTTGTATTTTATCGATTTCTGATTTTAGAGTAACAGACATTTGAGTCTAATATTAGTTAGGGGACATTTATAGGATGCTCTAAACAATAGATATTTTATAAAAGTTGAATTTTATTACATGATCTGTTCCCAACTAAGTCTTTACAGATTTCCAAATAACTTTCAACAAGAAAATTAATAAATTTAAAATAATGTTTTTATTTCATTGGCTGGAAATTTGTACATCAAATCAATGGTGAAACTTAATTATAGGTTCGAATTAGTGTATTATCCATTAATGCGTGTAAATATTTGGTTTCTCGTCTTGAAAGCACATAAAGTCTTGTAAAATTTTATATGCTGTACGATTACAAAAATAAAATAAAAAATAAGGCATCACCAAAATATACGACACTTTTATTCAGTTTCGGTTTTGAAATATAGTCATGTTTAGTTTCAACAGATGGCGCGCTTTTCAGAGAGAACTTCCGTGAATTTGTAAGTTTATGAAATATTCAAAACGTGACCACACACACACACACACAGTGATGCATGCTTACATCTTTTGTTTTATTTGCTTTCACTTGCCTTAAATATTGTCGTTACTAAGTCACACATACGTTCATTATTATAGACACGTTATATTACGATATCAGAGAGGGTTCATTGAAAAAATTTATAGTCATTATATAATCACAAAACTAACGTTTTCTGAGTTATGAAGGTACTGCACTCACACTCTGTAATTATTTGTTAGTTTCAACACGAAAACCGAGTTGAAACTCATCATAAATTGTTTCTTACTCTTAAGATAAAAGAAAGTGCTGATAAGTATAGTAGGTCAGGAAAGATTAAGTAGTAGCTATTGAATGATAGATTGAGCTTCGTATTAATGTTTAATGAAATGTGAGTGTACACACTTTGGGTTTCGTTTATGCTTAGAACAATTTAACACAAGACCACAGCTATTAAATATTAAGTTTAGAGAACGGGAAGAAAAATTTATATACCAAATATAATCCACTTCCGTAACCGGTTAAATATAGCTCAGTATTGTTGTCTGAATTTTCGAGAACAGCTTTCCCGCGCTTATAAAAACAGTCAACGCGATGCTCCAAAAAGAGAGCCTATTAGTCGTCCGCCATAAACAGTGTGATAAAAACTTCAAAAGTTTTTTATAACAGTCATCAATCTAAAAAATTAAGACATTTGACCAAGAACAGTTATAAATTTCGAATATCAGCGGATTCTCATCGTACGTTAGTATATTTCCGAAAATATTACATTATATTACATTAGTAGTTTTATGAAAACATTATCTTGCTTCAACGGACCAACAATTCGGTGTGGTGACCAATGAGACAAAGCTAGCTAGCTTCCCGGCAATCGTAAGTACATCGACTTGAAGTTACCTCGCAAGATATCAAGGGAATTCCAATCTAGAAGGAAGATTTGTATATTGTTTGTAAGTTAATGAAATTTTTGTTTATAAAACTTTGTTTGTAGTAAGTATTCGTAATAATTGTTGTTGTAAATTGTACTGCTGTACATATATTAAAACGCATTTGTGTTAAAAACGAAAATGGTGTGTATCAATCCTGTTGGCAAATATCGTAAATTAACTAAAATACCGGCATATATCTAGATACTAAATCCAGAATACGATTTAACTGTTAAATTTAAATTATTTAAATCGGCTTTGGATAATTTCAAATTCTCAATACGTAACATGTATCATATACACCAGCCTTTAATCTGTGCGACGGGTATTTCAGGTATACATATAATGCCGGCTTTTGTGTCTTCTGTTAGGTTTTGTATTTCGTGATTCTCGGAAGCAGGCTCACCATGAATGTTGACATAATTTTATTTTGGAACATGGTTAGCAGAATGAAAAATTTAAAACACTTTCACCGCCATGTATGCTAACTATTACAGCTTTAGTTCGGTTATTTTCAAACGGTACCTGGTCGTTTCCCTTTTAAACATAATTTTTACTCTTTGTTTTAGTTACATCCTGCTACATAAAGAGATTAGTCTGACCCAGAAATTTTTAAACCAAAATAGTTGGGTAAAAATATCTAACTGAAAATTTAACAAAATATTCCAACTTGTAACAACCCATGCACTGTCCCCAAATTTCTTCTCGTTATTTGTTTACCGTTCATGTGTTCTTAAAGTTTACTGATCAAAAAACAACTCTCCATATTAATAGAAAACATCCACCTCTATATTTAACATAGACGTATTTCTAGACAAAGTTTTCGAATTAAAAACCACCCTTCGCTTATTGATCATATACAAATAAACGTACATTGACTGTAAGGTCACATACATTGCCCAAACTAGAAAACCAGAGCCTATGAACACTCAGGGGTATTGAGTAGAGTTGTTTTTTACCTAGCAAAATATTGTCACCTAACAGTTCGATAACACAGAATAAACCACAAGCAATAATATATAAATTAAGAACTTTGCAATTATTACAACTCTATTTGCATATCTCGAACTTCTCATTAACGAAAGCCTTTTAATTACGAAAGACCATCCTGATATAAGTAAGGCATTTTTTCAGCTAAAACTTTTAATTAGTATAATGACAAAAAAGCACCAATTTGTAATTCATATTTCCTAAATTGTGACTTATGTATTATTATTATTATTCTATTCTATAGTTCGAATTTATTTTTAAACGTGTCTGCCTTACCGTTCACCAATGTTAATATTTTGATTGCATTCTTGAATATGCTTCATGGCTTACACATGTTAGTTCTTCCAAGTGTTTTCTAAATTTCATTTTCTCCATTATCATTAATATTTTATATAATTTATACATATACACATATATATATATATATGTCAGTAAACCTTTTTTCAGGCTTCGCACTTTGCTGAAGATAGAATAACTGTACTTTGACACGTTAGAAGAATCCTGTAAATAAAATGTTTTACTTCCTTAGTAGACTTCCCCCCCCCCAGAATAATCCATTATCACTTCATTACTGCTTCTAGGCGGAAATGATCCTCACTTACAATACGTTGAAATAAATCATTTCGTTATACAAATATGTCACAGTTACTCATACCTAATACAGTTACTTTTACATTTAATTATCTTTTGAATCATAAAGTCTGACAACATTGAATATTTCTCTGATGCATACAAGTTGTATTTTTATTTATTTTGTAAGTTTTTGTTTCTCCTTACTTAAAGTTTCACTGTATAACATTTATGGATAGATAATTCTCCCAGGGTCAGATTTGGTTTGATATACATAATACTTGATACTTATAATATAGCCCCCAGTGGTATAGCGGTATGTCTGCGGATTTACAACGCGAGAAAACCGGATTTCGATACCCGTGATGGGCAAAGCACAGATAGCCCATTGAGTAGCTTTGTGCTTAACTTCGAACAAACAACTACTTATAATAAATATAAAAAGCAACAAAAAATTCATGTTTTAATATCTCTGTATTTTTCTGAAATTTGAAAAGTTTGAGGAGAAACTACCCTTTATTCAAGGTTTTTATAAAAATTCCAACCTCACATGTGGTTAATGTCACACTTTCTAGTGTTAAAAGAAGAGTCAGGTAGTATGTTCTGTATATATGCTCATGGCAATACTCTAGAGAAGCATACATTTACTGGTAGTAGTAAATGAGTTAAAGTATAGAGTCTAAATAGATGATGGGGCTAAGTTGCTATGATCGTAAGTCTGTTCAGAAATTAACGATTGCAACGAAATTCATCATTATCAAATATTAGATGGTTTACTTGCAAAAGGAAATGATCTTTTCCTGAATCTTTTTTCTTTTCGCCTGCTAGTTTGTTTCCTTACTGTACTCTCAAGAGAACAAAGTACATGATAGTTACAGCAACATTCCGAAGTATGTCAACAAATAGTGGTCAAGCTAGTTATGGTAACTAGCCCAAAGCGGTATAATCAGAAAACAAGTTTTTACGTATTTCTGTCATTGGTTGAACGCTAAAGTACGGGTTGAACAGTCAACTGAAATTTAGTTTCAATTCCTTCGTTTAACAAGTTTGTGTTGATTGTTTCCGTCATGAATCCATATTTTTCTGCCTCATGTTGGATATTCATTCTTGCTACATCTCTGGTAATTATCAAGCATGTTTATTCTTAAGTTTTCCATGTTTTCTATTTATTGAATCTGTTATATGTCATGCAGGCGCGATAATCAGATGAATATTATAATAAATTACGTTGTTACTAATATTCTGGTATTCCTTATAGAAATGTATGAACATAAATTACAGAAATCTCGTTATTTTGTGGAAACTTTGCTAGTAAAAACCGTGTAAATATATATCACATGTAAAATTATAAAGACTAAACTCGGTTGTTTCCTGTACTAATACATATCTATTTTATGAGTTTTGTGTTTCCCTACACTTCTTAATTAGATTGACCATTTAGATACTCTACAAATGAATATATTAGTTGTTTTGGTCCCACATTTCGAAAGCGGCCACTTAAGCTCGTGTCATTGCTAAGCAACAACGACAACAACAACATAACTTTATTTCTAACTATTACTAGATAATATTCTAGCAAAAAGTACTATAACATTGTAGCTGGTTAGTTTGGTTGTTGTTAACCACAGAACTACACAATGGGCTGTCTGTGCTCTGTCCAATACGACATCGAAACCCCAATATTAGCGTCGTTAGGACTGAGACTTACTCCTGGGCTACTGGGCTTAAGGGTCAAAATTGTAGCACTCCAAGCTTTAGGAAAGTGCGATAAATAAAGGTGAGCAATTCTTACTTTAGTTTATAAAAACAACAACTATATACTAAAACTAAAATCAAAATTTAAAACATTATTTTAATAATTTTTCACAATTAAATTTTTAAAATAAATATCTCTTGATAATGAACAGGTAAAATCGACATTTTACGATCACTTCCTCAAACTAAACATCAAAAAAGTTCCCGTACATAAGATGTAAAAATTCTAGAATCTGCAAACGACTTTATTGTTGTAAACATGTGGTTGTTTTTAATAATTTTATACATATATTATCTTTCTTAAGTGTTTACATTTTAGACTTAAAATAAGTTTCTGTTCTCATGTGATTTTAATGAGCAACTACGATATTAGAGTAAATAGTGCCAACCACACTATAAAGATATCTCTGATATCCAATGCCTCTAAGGCTCTTCAGGGATACGAAAAACATATTGGTTGAGACGCTATTTATATTAACAAAAATCGCTTGACAACAGCTGTTACGGTGTGAACTGGAATGTAAAAGTTCCATTTACTTACACATATAATAATGTTTTGACATTTAAAAAAATTCTATTTTGTATAATTGTCAGCACATGGCAAATTAATTTAAGAACACGAAATATTTATCTAAATACGCTATGAATAAGTTCTATATTGAGTCTTGGGGACTATTTTTTAAATTCGTCGAGTTAATATTAATTGCAACAAAAATAAATGATTATAAGCACTTTTAGTGCTTATCATGATATCCATTTTTAGACAATGACATCATGTGAATATCAAACTGACAAAATGCATCCACGCAGCCAAAGAGAAGGAGCTTATGGAGTGGATCTAAGCTACTAACTAGTTTCCGTTTCTGAGCTTATAAGTGCTGCGTGTTTGAGTAATTTACTTAAAGGAATGGAAATTGAAATAAGTGTTCATAAATAAATATGGTTTTAACTTCTCCTTATATGTATGATTTTTATAGATGTCTTAGACTCACGAAAGTTATTGTTGTAGCCTCGTCTTATTCTTTCTTTTTGACTTCGTCCAGAGTTACAGATAGAGGGTGGCATTCCTCAAAACTGGTATACTTCAGTGATAAGTGGTAAATGGAGACAAGGGCTTCACATTTAGTTTTAGAATTTAATAACTTATACTTGTATATTTGAGCTTATTATGACGAGCTGACATGGCCTGGAGGTTAGGGCGCTCGACTCTCAATCTATAGGTTGCGAGTTCGAATCCTGTCATCGAATATGCTTACACTTTCAACTCCGGGGGTGTCATAAGTGACGGTCATCCACATTTCGTTGGCAAAAGAGTTAGCGTTGGGTGCTGTTGACTAGCTGCATTCTCTCTAATCTGTTATTTCTAAAACAGGGACAGCTAGCGCGGATAGTCCTCGAATAATGAAAATTGGCACAAAGTGAAATACAAAAATGCACAATATTTATAAATAGTAAACACGAAAACAGTGTGTGTGTATCTGTTTCAGAATACCATGGATTGTTGCTTGTACTGGATGCTCTCAGTGGCCTACTCTTCAAGACCTTGTCCGAGACTGTCTAAGTGCAACGTTCCTTAAAAAAAACCTTGTCTTTACCCAGAGTCTAGTGCTACCACATGACTGGTCATTCACATTTTGAAATAGGTGGGACTTTGATCAATAAATATCACTTGAGCTACAATCGAAAGACAATGCTTCTGACATCCTTGCACAACGTGCAGTTTTGCAGCAATATAGCACCCAGAAAAAAAATGCAGAGCAGGTATTAACTCCAGAAAATAGCAAAGAAACAAAGGCAACTAGAACAAAACGAACTTATCCATTTTCTCGACTATATTTTATGTAAAGCCTGCAAATATACATGATAAATGATAAATCCACAATAAATAATATAATATTTTAAAAAATCGACAGAAATGGGTGGTATATTCATATGCCACACATATTTGTCGACAGGGAATTTTCGTACATGACTTAATGTAGATTCCTTTATTTCCTTGGCTTCATCATGTCTGAATGAATAGCTATGGCTTGGGCTAAAGCCAGTGTGGTCTGATCCAGCTCTGTCTGCAGCTGGAAGATTCTTCCACTAATGCAGAAGGTGGCACTAAGCACCATCGAAGATAACATTCTTCTTAGTTATACAAGATTCAGGCCTATATAAATTGGCCTTCCATTTCTTGCTAATGTCATTTTAGGACCTGAATCTGCACTTAAGTCGGGACAATTGCAGTGGGTGGGGTCTTGAATAAATCGACTTTTTTGGTAGAAGCTGCTTGGTAGACGATGCTGGTAGAATCAATGCAGACATTGAGGTCATAGCAACTGCATGGCCTCCTTGTGGTGGTGTGCACTGAAATCACTGCTGTAGATGGTGCTGGTCAAGCATCGCCTTACTTAATCTTCTTTTCCCATCACTCAGCAATTACTCGAGATAACCTTAACTCAGGGAAGGGTCTTCCTCAGCATTGGAATGTAGTGATTCTGATGGAGTGGATGCACATTTTGTGCCTAAGCCCCCTATCAGTAGATACCTTCCAACAAGATTCCTAAGGAGATGTTCCCTATGCTAAGACATCTGCCATTTTTTCTGCTGATGTTGTGGCAACTGGTAGCAGTAGCTGAGCCACTGACAGACTCGCTCAAAAGGTATGGAGGTGCTGCTCAGTGATGTAGTCTTTAGGACTGATGGAGTCACTCCATCTGATGAAATGTTTGGCTCTGTGGATGAGTCTACTGCTAACGGGGGTTGGTGGGACCCTGGATACCTTAAAAATAGCCTGACAACCAATTTGGCTAGGTTCCAAACATCTGATGTGTTGGCCGACAATTTATCCTCATCCATGGGTTCTACCAGGTGGAAATTCAGTTCAATTTCGCACAACTTTGGATTGGCCAGGAAGACCAGATCCTTGCTAAAAATACGTTCTGATTGACATAACCTTCTTGTTCATGGTAATTTATTGAAAATTGAGGTTTTAGCACACTATTGTGTGCTATTTCTCAACATTTTGTCGATAGCTCTATAATATTCGTTCCTCGCTATTGATATACAAAATCATGTACATCATTTATCAGAGACCTTATCTTCTCCACACATCCCTGTGGTCAATGTAAGACATCCACTCTAGGTGTATGGTGATACACCATTTCTACACAGAGCAAGACGTTTTGGTTGAACATGAGCACATTTGGGGATCAATCTTTTTATCTCTGTTCAGTTGTGTGGTACAACATCATGACATAGGATAAATGTCATCCCAATCAGTTTGGTTAGGGTTAACAAACGTAGCAAACATATGCTTGACAGTCTGTTTCAACCCTTTCACCAAACTATTGGGCTGGGTGGATAAATGAAGTGTACATCATTGCCCCAACCTCTGATTTACACAACTCAGAAAACACTGGACTGTTACAGCTAGTTCCCTGATTTATGTGAATTTCTTTAGATGTTCTGAACCTGGTTATCAAGTTCTCTGCCAATGCATCAGCCACGGACTGTATAGAAGTATTGGCCAATGGATAAGCCTTGACCTACTTTGTGAAGTAGTCAATGGCCACAAGTATATACAAATGATCTTTTTCTGTCTCCAGGTGTGGTCTAGCAATATCTAGAGCTATTCTTCGCACAGCAGAACCAACAATTCTTTGCTTTTTCTCTGGATGGTACACACCATAAAGAATTCATATTAGTGTTGAACACCTCGACTGGAAAATGTCCAGAAGAACCGCCACTGAATGTTAACTTAAGGCATGTAACAAAGTACCACCATTGAATGCTAACACAAGGCAAGTAACACCTTGGTATCCTTCAGCCTTGGTGTTATGCAAATTCTGGTGAATCTCATGACTCATAGTTCTGGGCAACACTAACTGCAACACAGGTGTAGAACCACTGCTTGAGGGTTACTAACAACAGCATAGCACACTTTCGTAGACTCAAAACTGCTTAAATAACTGCCACATGTTAGATGTGTTTGCATTAGGTTTCTAAATCCGATTCAATCATGCTTTACTCTGTTGTGTAGCAAGGAGTTCCCCAGTTAGTCTGGTACCTTCAGTTGCTATTTACAGAAATCAAAAAGTGCTAATCATGGCATCCATTCACTTGTAGAATCTCCATTTGTCTGTCTTTGGATTATTATGCAGAAATGATCTGAACTGTGTCTAGGATCCAAACATTCAATGAACAGAAAAGGTTCCACTGTTCAGCAAGTCTATCAGTCTGTGTTTCTATGTTGTGGACCAAGGCATTAATGTATAATCAAATCACACTCTTCCAATGCTGTTATCCAGAACATTATAATTCGTTTAGGGTTTTAAACCTAAGCAACAAATTCAGTGATTCATGCTCCACTCAAAACGTAAATTTTCTATGATACAAGTTGTTCTAAAAGGTTTGTACAAAGACAACAAATATAAGTAGTTCTTTCTTCAGTATGCAGTATTTGAAGTGCATTTGTACCTTAGTAAGGGCTGATAATGGTGAGGAAATGTTAGGAAAGTTTGTCACAAACTATCAGTTATATGACACAAAACCAAGGAAATTGCAGACTTCTTGATTGCTATTTTTGCAGGAACTTGGAAATTCCCTCTCAACACACAACATGACTTAGAATAAATTTCACTTCCATGCATACAAACACAGGGGAGTCTGTGCATTTATAGTTTAATCAAACATACACCTCTTGTAGCTATGTACTGTCGTGTGACAGTATTCTGAATGAGTCAGCCATCCAGTTTCATAAATTCATGTGTCGAATACAGATCTGAGACGTGCCTTGTACTCTGATAGGTATATACAAAGAACAAACCAGCCCTGAAAGAGGTGAGCTGATCACAACACTTTTCAGTAACTCAGACTTGATTTGGGCTTCTCTAGTTTCCTGGAGCTATAGCAGTAGTATTCATAGCTGTCTGCTGGTTCTCATGTACCTGTTTTATTATCGATCAGAACCCATAGCTTTGTATAAAATGCTCTTTGGTTTGGTATGATCAGTTAACTTGAAGATGATCCAACATTCTCCACAGAAATAGACGTTCTGGCCCCCCTTTCCGGATGAGTTCCTGGTGGAGGAATCAACAGCACACGTTGCAGCATATTTCATGTTATATACACCATTGGAATGCTGGATACTAGTGAGGCTGTATCACAACACTTGGATGTGTGGGTAGTTGATTAGGTCTCAACTGGGTTTGAACTTGACATGAAGTGGGCACCTGGGTAGGATGGTCTGTCTGAGGTAGAATGTCCCTATAGTTACCACAACAGGCTTTCTCTCTCTTGCTACCAGTTTTAAGTCAATACTTTATACTTCATCATGACAGTAGCTGCCTTAGTAAGTGTGAAAAGATATCTCAAACTCAGATGCTGCTCTATCACCTTTCTGGGTAACCCTTCCATGAAAGTGTCCTTTAAATCTGATAGACTGCTCTGTTTTACATATGGTGTACCTTTGTTTGCTATTCAGTAATGGCTATTTTATAATCCCAGAGCTACTCCTTGTTAAAGTGCATGATGGATTCTATAGATAGAGACTATTAGACTCAGAATCAGGTATTGTACAATCTGTTTTGAAGACCAGCCATTGCAGACAGTTATATGCCTGAATAGCTTCAATAAATTGTTCAAATCCTCCTTTATTGTACAGTTAAATGTATGCAGAGTGATTTGCTTCTCTTCAAACATGATGAACCATGATCATAGTCAGTTGCTTTCTTCTTAACTTCCTGGCCATCACCTATCCAAGATGTTCTAGAGATTATGTGCACAGTATGATAAGACATCTCAGGGACTCCAACACTCTTTTCTAGGGTGGCAGAATGACAGTGTGCTCAAGGAAGGCAATTCAATGGCTATCCTGGACCTCAAGTTCTTCTGTGGTGCATGTTTACATTGGCAGTATACTTCCTGGCTTGGGGACGCTGACTATTGTGCTATGATCTAATCATTTTGCCATTTGAAACTTGCTATCTGACCTGCTAGAGAAATAGCTATTGTTGCCAGATGACTTTCACCAATGGTGCCTACAGTCACCCTTTGATGTTTTCAAATGGCTTGGACAAGAGCTTTTACAGCACAAATATTAATCCTAGTCAAAAGAATTTCAGCTGAAAAGTCTTAGTTTGGATGAATTCTTCAGTGATTAGCCATTTTGTGATTCCTACAAAATGTGATGAGTTGAACAATTCGTAGGTGACAGGATATTATGGCACCATAGCTACTACGACATAGTTAGCAGTCTGTCTTACGAGCTTCTGACGGAATGCACGTGTATGAATGAATATTCTTTTCTGTTGCACAAACATCAATGTTACATAAAATCAATGATGGGTGCTATATAACATAATTAAATATCTGACATTGAGAACTCAACTGTTAAGCAACAAATTAATAAGAATAAAGAATTTAACCCGGATAGTAAGACTTTATGATATGAAATTAACTACAATTATTAGCCTGTAAAGCATTATTTGAAGAAATACTGTAACTTAACTTATTATTTACGTGTCAGTTTTGACATTGAAATATTTCTGAAGAACTGAACTTCAATGACGGGATAAGAGGAGTAATTAGACTAGCATTACAAATGGAAAATAACACAGTTTAACCTGATGTTTTCGATAGCAGTAGTGGATAATATTTTACTTGAATTAAATAGAAGTATTCGTAAGCTGGTGAAATTATCTGTAGGCAACACATTGAAGTACTGTGACAAGCATATTGTTTTAGAAAATGTTTTCTTAACATTGTATCAGGAGCAGGTGCAGTTCAAATGCTTGATAGAGAAGACTTTGAAGGTCTAGCAAGAAGTCACAACTAAGACCAGAACTGCAGTGCTTTAGAGTTGTTTTTGGCCTGTATTAAACTTGTATCCAAAAGTAATCTGATAGGAAAAGATATGTTGGTGTTGATGAAGTTTCATAGTAAATACAAATAGAGATAATTGCCAAGTATAGTGGTTTGTTGGTTTGTTTGGTTATTTGTATAGGAACGAGAGTTTCCAGTTTCATGTCCATTTCATTCATACTGGATTTGGACTTTGTTTATATAACAGCCAATCAGTTGTGGATGTGGATGTGGTACAGGGTAGCTGTGAGCTTGTTTCTTGACAATGACAACCTTATAAAACACAGTTGAATTTTGGCCTAGTACAAGTCTCATTGAAACCTAGAGGACTAAGAAGTCCAAAGATAAAAGGGATTACATTCTCTACAGGTGATGTAAACATGAGTAGAAATGCAGAAATGTCAACTGACCATAGCAATAGGTTATTCTCTCTGTTTCTAAAGGACAGAAGATTATTGTAACTAGACAATTACAACTTTAATCTATACTTCTAACTAAAGTTTGAGAATCAGAAGTTGGTTCATCTTGTACCTCAATCCTGACCCTTCCTATTTAAGATCAAGTTTTTAGCCCTTCTGACAATCGTGATGCAAAATAGTCATTATATAATTTTCATTATAGTTTCCAAACTCAAATGTTACTGCATAAATACTGAATTAAAATACACTGAAATCTATCAATTTGGATACTTTTCAGGTATCATTCTGAAGGTTTAATCTGACATTTGATCAAGTAGAGTCAGTGAATGGTGACGTATTTCTCACCAACTAGTTAGAGATTATAGCTCTGACTGGTGATGCGCATGTACTAACCCTGAAGTCTCCAAGTACACAAACTCCTAAGCCAATGGGTATTGTAAGATTATTTCTGAGCCAACCAGAATATAATACACAGAAACTACACCGATTACTACCACCACGACCCAATTAAGCTCAGTCTCAACTTTCAAGCGACCCATTGGCCGACACCAGGTGGAGAAGTGTCATCAATATCCAAATGCATGCACGTGAGGAAGGAGCATTGTATTTAAAAACACAAATAGACAGGCCTTCAAACTAACTTCTTTCTAGAGGTCATCCAAATTCATGGAAGGTCTGACTACATTGGAACCAACAAGCCTCATAATGAAAGTCACAGCCAAACCATCAGTAGAGAGAGCTCCAGTGGCTCGTCATATCAATATGGGAGCACCCATCTCAGCTGTTGCACCTCCTCTGCTCACAGTATAATTCCAGCTGCAACCTCCACAGACAGAGAATTACAGGTGCTCATCATGCTTTGGACTGAAATAAAAGGACAAAAGAGATTCCCTACACTTTTACAGATACTGGCTATAAATTTCCACTGCTTAAAGTAAGCAATCAGATGGACAGAAGTCTGGATGCTTTAAAAATGAGAGTAATTCCAGTTCCTGAAGTGTATGGATCCTCTTTCACAGCTGCCTGAAGAGGTACACCACCTATGAGCTGAGCTGGCACAGATGCAGAAGGCTATTGTGAGAGCCTAAGATAATATACATAAATGAGCACAGCTTTATATAAGTCGACTGCTGCATTGGAAGATTTGTTGTTGGGACTCCACTGAAGATGAGAAGCTGTAGCTCCCCAAATTCTGTACTTATGTTTTTCTTATTATTATATATTATTTTTATTTTCCTTTTCATATAAGGCTGAGCATGACCTAACGGTTAGTGTGGCGAGCTGTAAATCTACGATTCTTTGGTTTGCATCTCATTACCACCAAAAATAAGTATAAGAATTTGGGGATATGGTTATATTATAAGAAAAACAGCAAAATACTATTATTCTGTCTGACTGGCATAGCCCAAGAATTAGTGGTCGGTGGTGTTCACTAGTTGTCTTCCCTTTAATCTATCACTTCAAAATTAGAGACATCCAGAACCAATAGCTCTTGAGTAGCATTGAACAATATTCTGCAAAATGATCCTTTTCATATAAGCATCATTAAAAAAGGGTAATTTGAAGCTCCATTGATGATTTTTCTGTATAAACATTAGACAATCTTAAGTGATCTTTCTTTTTTTTAGACATTACTTTTTATTAATATTTTTGTTTTTATTTGTTGTACATATTTATATACTCTGAAACCTCTGTATATATATTTATTATAGTCATTATTTTTGGGAATGCGTTATATTGTATATATACAGTGTAATAGAGTAAATTGTAAGTATTTTATGAATATGTGGCATTGTTGTATTATTATAAAGGTTTTTATGTTGTAATCTTGTATTTTGATTTTGGTATGTTTTACTTTCATAAAGGGTCTTTTTATCTTTATTCTACATACTTTAATATGGAATTTTATAAAGGATAGTACTTAGTCTTATATTTTTGGTATGAAACAATGAAGTGTTGTTTCGTATGGCACAAAAAGGGTTAATATAATGTATTATAATGTGATTCTTAAAAGGTTTATCTTATATTAATTATGTTATAGGGTATGTTTTATTTTTCAAAATCAAACTTAAAGAGTTTGTTTTTACATTTCTTTATATTTTGTAATAGTTTGTTAAAAAAAGATATGTTTGCTGTATACTTATTTGTATTGTTGTACAAGAGCTACATGAATTTCTTGCTTCATACAAGATATAATTCGTTCTTAAATTTCGAATTTTTACATTAAATAAAGAGTTAAGAAGCTGGTGGTCTTTATTTAATGTCATTATGCTTGCAGTGTTAATTCAAAATGTAAGTTAAATGAACCATTAAGTTAATATTGGTCTAGTTACTTACTGAGCTGGGCCATTCAACTAGAGCGCACATGAAGTTTCTGGTGGAAAAGTGTAGAAAGAGACACTGATATTTTCCACCGGCAAGTCAAGTGATACCTCAAGAATACAACATCCATTAATTTGCAGCCACGTGGGTTGTAGCTATGTCCTAATAAGAATGGAATATATGCTTTTCGTATATAATACCAATTTTCTCAATCAGGAACAGTTTGACTTGGAATATACAACTATTTTACTTAGATTCTAGTAAAGGTGCAAGAAAATGCACTTGTTTTTGTTTGAAATCAATATTGCACCACTGTGTTTTACAAATGTACATTGTGTCCAGTCTCTTTCTTTGCTTCAAACATAGTCGAAGTTACATAATCCTGATTCATTTCATAATACATTTTCTTTCGAAACCTGTTAATCAGTGGCTCCAACCCGACTACCTTAAGGGAAGTCAGAGTACTTAAAAATACCACACGTTTAATTTTCAACATACTTCATATTAAGTCATCACAGTGCAAGAATCAACTTAGAAGTAACATTTAGCTCACTTTGCATACTGAAAATAATGAATGAAATGTATTACTCATAAGATTTTCTATAAATATCATTTCTATGATTTCGCTTTATATCCAACGGAAATTCATCCTGATTGAGTTAAGAAAACCCCGTTTTATTCATTATTTAACTTGGGGATATTTAGTTTTCTGTGAAAACTATTACCTTTCAGATCTGCTCCTGTTATTTTTGTACTTAATTTTACAGACTAGGTGTCTTTATGGTGAATCCTTACCTGAGAAATCTACAAAAAATACAGAAAAGGAAAATGTTGAGGCACTGTTTTCCGAATTTTGGACATGGAGGTTGCAACAAAGTCCAGAATTTGCCTCTGAAGTAGGAAACCACACGTTTGATGACCGCCTAGATTCATACGCTCTAGAAGTCTTCAGAAAAAGAATGGTAAACTTGTTTAAAGTGTTTTTATTTTAAGAAATTATGAACATATATATATATAAAAGTTAATAAACACTCCTAATATTATAAATTACACCAATTGTGTATAAGCGACCAAATCAGATCTTTTTAAAAACTGTAAATTATGAGATTCTAGCCTAAAAAAGGAAAACTTTGTATTAAGCCGTCAAGAAATTAATGTCGCTATTTTTTATATATCAAAACGAAACATTCATTAAATAAAATAGTCTCCATTCTTATCGAAGATGCTTTTCCATCTTACAATCAGGCTGTTAATGCCCAGAGTTAAGAAATCACTTGGCTTTAAAGAAAAAAAAACATGTCGATGTCTTCTTTAATAATATTTACATTTGCACGCCTTGGTGTTGCAGCGAACGAAAAAGATGGTGATCTGATAGTGCCATATCTGGAGAACATGGTGGGTGGGGGAGAACTTCTCAACCCAACTCCATAATCTTGTGTTGCGTCAAACATGTGGGTGTGCATTGTCGTGGAGAAGAAGAATACCTTTCCGATTGACGAGTGAAGGGCGTTTCTGATGAAGGGCTTGATTTAAACGTTCCAGTTGCTGACTATAGATCTCTGCATTGACAGTTCACTGTGGATTGAGGAGTTCGAAATGAATTACTCCTTTGATGTCCCACCAAATGCAAATCATCACTTTCTACGGATAGAGTCCATGTTTTGCGGTCGGAAGTGGTTTTTGTCTTGGACTGAGCCATTGTTTTTGCCGTTTAATATTCGCATACAGAATCCATTTTTCATCACCGATGACAATTCTGTCCAAAAATGGTTCACGCGCGTTACGCGCCAGAAGAGACGAAGCAACGTTTACACGTTGGAAACGATGATCATCGGAGAGTTCTTTATGGAGTTTTCCCATATTCCTTATACGTCTACGTATTGTTTCATGAGAGACATGCAATATCAGGGCCATTTCACGAGTGCGTTGCCTTGGGTTAGAGTCAACAAGCGTCTTCAGAGCATCAATATCAATTCCAACATGTCGGCCCCTGCCATATCAGTTTTTTAAAGCTAAAGTCACCTGAAGGAAATTTGCTGAACCATCGTTGACACTTACGAATGTTCAAAACATTTCCATAAACTTCTTGTATATTCTTTGTGGCTACATAGGAGTTGTTTCCCTTCTTGTATTCAAACAACATTACATGCCAAATGTGTGTCTCGTCGTGTGCCATCACTATAAGGGATTAGAATATACTCAACTTTACACATCATATAGGCTACACTAACGTGACGTTTAGGAGGTTCGTTTAACTATTATACGTGATGTAGATTTTTTGGGGGGTGGTGGTTATTGAAAGTGTTCCAAAACGCGACATTAATTTCTTTTTGACCCAATACATTGCCAGAGGTTGTAATAACTGAAAACTTTTATAGTCATAGCACCCAATCGTTAGGGATACTCCCTCTATCTCACATAATTCTAACGTAAATGCCAATGGTAGTTGCTATTGGAGGATCAAATTAGGTGTTAGGGGATGATTACTTTGACAAACAACGTCTCAACTCCTACTGCCTTTCGCTGTCTTTAGCCAACAGTGGGAAGGAAATCACCTGTAATATTTCTACATTTGTATGACTTCAAACCTTTATACTTTAAATAATTATTACAAAATGATGATAATTGGAACTTTATTTTTATGTAAAGTTGAAGGAGATTCGTGGATACACCTAAAAGGCTAGGATTATCATAAACACTTTCGATATATCATGATCAATAGCATATGAGTACGTAGTTGTGTTGGATTCTGTTGAAACTATTTGAATGATTGTTTTTATTACAATTAGATTTATGATAGCAGCTTTAATATTTTATTGAATCTTTCGTTTGCAAATCAGAAAACAGCGTCAAAGATTATTAATTAAATAGGACATTCTGTATCTCAATAACCCAATTTTTTGCATTCATTTCTATACATTTAGTGTCAATAAGATAATTTAAGAATCCAATTGTGTTAAAACATGATGTGATAAATTTCGCATTAAATATTTATTTTTTATAATAAGTATATTTGTGTCCCAAAAGTCGCTTATTATATTGTCTAATTAATGCTCTGTTATTTAATTCACTTCAAGATTTTATGTTGTGTTGAAACAATGTTGTCATAACGGTATGTTTAGGAGTATTTTATCTTTTTCATAAAGTATACATTTTCAATATTAAGTATACTTGTGTCCCCAAAATATCTTATTATGTTGTCAAGTTAATGCTATGTTGTGTCGTTCACTTTTACATTTTATGTTGTGTAGAAACATTAAAGACGTTGTTAGAACATTCATATATATTTTTTAAGTTAAGTAATTATTTTATTAATTAATTATTCTCTATTGGATACATGTGCAAACTAAACAAAAAGTTAGACAAAATGATTAAAAAAGAAGTTGTCATTATATATTCTTAAACTCTATTGGAGAGAGAGATACGTGTAAATAACATAGGCCTGCGATGGTTTTACTGTCTTGAAATTTGTACATGTTCTACAGTAATTCCTGTACGCTGAATCCAAAAATGATATTCATTTTTCTCCATCATGTACAGATTTTTCACCAAACAAATTAACGCAATACATAAAAGAAAGACTACAACACGTAGTTTTGAGACTAAAAGACGCAGATTTCACAAAAGAAAATCAGGATGAATGAGGATGCATATTCGTTTGACATCAATGTTCTTCCCTTTTCTTCAGTTTTTTGTATTTTTGTTGACAAATACAATAATAAAAAATGTTCATTGTGGTAAACAAAATAATAATTTGATCTAAATAAGAGTTTTTTTTCTTCTTCACGATTTCTAAAAAAATCCTTACACGATAGAAAAAATGAATATTATTTTCGAAATCTGTGTAGCTGAATTATAGAAAATCCGTTATTAAAACCAAAACAACTTTCATGAACTTTAAATTCGCAGGCCTGTGTTATTATATAATGCTTAAGTACATTGTTGTGAAACAAAAACAGAACTTTAATATTTCTTATATATATGGTGTTTTTGTTTTGTTTCCTAAAAAGACAGATGCTGAGAGGTTCCTTCAAATCGCTCACGAATTACTTCCTAATTTGGAAGATGGAACGTACCGTTCTAACTTAGAACTTTTAATTTCCGAACTGCAACTATTCGTTGACGGTATGAAATTTTCAGGGTAAGACTGATGTTGAAGAAAATATTTATTTTACACAAATTAGGAATTAATAATAAAAAAAAACAAACTGGTAATCGGATTACATAAAACCTGAAGTTACCAGAAGTGTACCTGACTGAAGTAATCGTAGTTTTATCATTTTGTTTTAGAATCTTGAAGTAGTTCTTCAGTTTTTGTTAAATTCTAAATACGCTCAAGAATTTTTATTTGCTATTACTGACGCAGTTACACACATAAAATCACAACAATTTGATTTAAGCTTTTCTGGAATTGATTGAGGTATTTGATGAAACTTTAGTCTGAGAAACTGCCGAAATATTAGAGAACTTAATAAAAGTGTACTTCAAATATGTGCAATTTTAAACATATTGTGTTTCTTTGTAGTTAAGCACAAAGCTACACAATGGACTATCTGGGCTCTGCCCACCAGGGGTATCGAAACCCGGATTTTAGCGTTGTAAATCCGCAGACATACCACTGTGCCACTGGGAGGCAAACATATTGTGAACATTACGTTTTCTAATCCAAAAATGAGTGACGTTTTCATAACTTTGTTTAGAATACACAGATTTGAAAACCTTTCGGTAAATTCGAGGACCTATAAAATGTATAAATTATTAAATATCATTAACTGCTTATTCCCATATTGAACTGCTTGTTTATTTCAGTTAAACTGAAATTAAAATAATAGACAGTTAAAATAATAGGTAGTAAAATATTATCTATCTTTTTTCAGGTATTTTTTTCCTGTTAATCGCTTAGAAGGAGTACAGCGGAACTTGGTAATTACAGTGAACAGTGCTATGAAGTTTGATACCACTGAAGACTTTAGAAAACTGATTTCACGGTATCGTGCTTTTCCAAAACAGGTAAAAAATAAAATATAATTAATTATACTTGTCAGAAGACATTAGTATTAAACCTATTATATTTGTTAACTTGACCTTCTTTATTCAGTTCCTATAACAATTGTTAAGAATAGAATAACTTAGAATATAATTTTTAGTTATTTTCAATTCGTATATTCCTATTTTACAATATATATTTCAGTTATAAAGTCAAATCATCGCAATAAATCTCAAAATGAGCCTTCAAGCATATAATGTTAACTTTTAGTTTCCAGTTGATAAGATTGTTGTCCAAAACGTTAGTGGCCCGAGCTGAAAAGAAACACTACTATATTGTATAATTTTTTCTGATAAATATTTTGTTTTAACCTTTTTATGAGTAAACAACACGTAGCATGTAACTTAACGAGCTTATTTGGTATGTCGCGGATTTTTGATGAACATAAGTGAGCAGTAATGAAAGTCAGGGTAAAGATCGAACTTCGTGCCATGATACAATATTGTGTTAAAAAAAAATTGACCAAGCAATTAATCCACCAAGATATAGAAGCAACATTAAAAGAGGGTGATTCGGCACATTCAACAGCAAAAAAGTGGTGGTGGTGAGTTTAAGAGTGATAGACAATGATGTGAAGATGATTCGACGTAAGATTGGCCGTCGACGTCGACCACAACACAAATTGTAGATAACATTTTTTATTTGGTTATGTATGTTAGAAAAATTACCATTAGGAAGTTAGCAGAGGAAGTGAGTATCGGTAAAAATACTGTAGCAAGCATTTTGACTGACAGTTTGTTCATGAGTAAAGTTAGTGCCAGATGGGTTCCATAAATACTGTCACCTGAGCAGAAACGGATCCGAGTTGTTGAAAGCCAACGCCTACTCCAAAGATTTCAATAGGTTCTTAACAATGGATGAAACATAAACTCACTACTTCGATCCAGAGATAAAAAATGCAACGTTTCAATGGAAACACCTAAGTTCACCCACCTCAAAGAAGTTTAAGTCATAACACCCTCTGCTGGGAAGGCCATGGTCATTTTTTGGAATGCCAAAGACGTTTTGCTAGTTGATTATTTGGAAAGGGGTCATTCCATTACAGGAGATTACTATGTATCGTTAATCGACAATATGCGTCATGAAATCAAAGAAACGAGAGGAGGATTCCTAAAAAAAGGTGTGCTTTTCCATCAGGACATCGCGTGTTGCTTTGAACGCTATCCATGATGCTGGTTTCCAATCAACTCGACCACCCCTCCCCTTACTCACTGTATTTAGCTCCAAGTAACGTTTTTTTTTCTCTTTCCTAACCTTAAAATCTTTCTGAAAACTCGAATATTTCAGAGTGATGATAATCTCGTACATACCGTCCAATCATAGATTGAGGACCAAGAATAATTCTTTTAGATGGGCATAAAGGACTTAGAACACTGCTGACGTAAGTGTATAGAATAAGGAGGAGTTTATGTTGTAAAGTGAAACATTGTAACAGTGTCTCTTTTCTCTATAGTTCGGACCACGAATTTTTCGGACACCCCTCGTATATACAATTAATAAATGTTCGAAATAGATAAGTCCAGACTTGAATGCTTATATTGTTGATTGGAAATACTGACCAGAGCGTCTTCATGAGATATATTTAAATTCTCAGTAATAATTTTGATATATTATAATATAACTTGCATTATATTAAGCTAAAATTAACTGCCGTTTTTGTTTGGAGTATTGTATATCTGGGGGTCTCACGATATCCTTCTGAGAATCCTCTTAACATTTTGTGTGAATACTAAAGAATTTCGAAGTATTTAATCAATAAACTCTTTAACCATCGTCCATACACAAACAACATTAGTCCAGATACAAATAACGTTTGGTAAAACAAATTAAAAATACAAAAGCTGATGGTACTTTTAGTCAAAATAGCGCATTAACTGGATAGATAAGATACAAAAAAGTCCACTTATAGAATTAATAACTGACTCAAGAAGACTTTCTTACTCTATGAAGTTAAATATTTTTAAACTGGAATAACCATATAGAGGGGATGAAATAATTCATTATTTTTTCACTAGGGCCAAAAATATAACAGTATTAAAAAAAGGGTTCTATATGCAAACTTGAGAAACCATGTTAAAGGAGATAACGGGCATATCTTATTTACATTATAGAAGCGAAATGTTGCAAGAAGAAACAAAACAGAAAACAAACATGTTAAATTCCACGAATTCCTTAGATATTTCATTAGAAACGTTTCTAATAGGAATGGTGTAAATTAGTTAACCACTGTATTTTTCTCTATATTTTGATAAATCTTGATAAATAAATAAATATATATGTATATATCGCAATACCGTTATCAGTCCTGGTTGTCAACTTATTGTCATAACGGATAATTTCTGTGGTAATAGCATCCAAATGCGTTGGGGATATCCCATCTATCAGATAAAATCCAAATGCTGATGTCAATCTAGACTGACTAGACCCTTCAAAACTAATCACTTCTAAGACTGGGTCATAGTCTAATTGTATACTGACTTTCGTCCAAATGTATTTAAAATTTTTTTAGAAATCTTGCTGTCATACACAAACAAAAACACACACACAAATGGGTGAAAACATAACCTCCGTCACGTGGCGGAGATAATATCGAAGAGACATAAAAAGGTAGATTTTGCGTTTCGTAATATCAAGTATTTTTCTTCCTAGGCAGAGGAAATAATTGAACTAATGAAAGAAGGAATCCGTCAAGGTCGAACTAACCATGCTGTCTCCATGGTAATCCATAACTTTTTGTTTTGGGCTGTAGTTTATTATATAATAATATATGTTTTGTTTCATTTTGGGAATTTCAAAAGTAAATAATTTTCGAACAGCTTAGGAATATAAATTCTTCCAAAGGTAATGCAAAGTAATAATAATAATAATAGAAACAGTTGTGTCAACTTTGTTACAGTTGATACGATTTCTAGCCATTACCATTAGTTATTATTGATCGGCCTTCTCTAGTCCTGTACAACTGACTACAGTTTCAAAAAAATTCTAGTTAAGTCTTTTACCCTTCTTACAAAATTTTTCTTAGTCTACCCAACGTTCATGGTTCCTTCCAGTGGCTCAGCGGTAAGTCTGTAGGCTTACGACTATAAAAATTGACTTTCCATACCGTGGTGGCCAAAGCACAGTTAGTCCCATTCTGTAGCCTTGAAATTACAACAGTAACCAACTAACCGTTCATGGTTGACATTTAACTAAACCTCAGAAATCTTTCTTTGTATCGCGAAAGTTGTTCGGTAAATATTAACAATGTAATACCTCACTAATACCTGGTAAATATTAACAATGTAATACCTCACTAATACCTGGTAAATATCAACAATGTAATACCTCACTAATACCTGGTAAATATCAACAA
>NW_013666148.1:335117-338589 GCF_000517525.1 Limulus polyphemus
GGTAAATATCAACAATGTAATACCTTACTAATACCTGGGAAATACCAACAATGTAATACCTCACTAATACCTGGTAAATATCAACAATGTAATACCTCACTAATACCTGGTAAATATCAACAATGTAATACCTCACTAATACCTGGTAAATATCAACAATGTAATACCTCACTAATACCTGGTAAATATCAACAATGTAATACCTCACTAATACCTGGTAAATATCAACAATGTAATACCTCACTAATACCTGGTAAATATCAACAATGTAATACCTTACTAATACCTGGGAAATACCAACAATGTAATACCTCACTAATACCTGGTAAATATCAACAATGTAACACCTCACTAATACCTGGTAAATAACAACAATGTAATACCTCACTAATACCTGGTAAATATCAACAATGTTATACCTCACTAATACCTGGTAAATATCAACAATGTAATACCTCACTAATACCTGGTAAATATCAACAATGTAATACCTCACTAATATCTGGTAAATATCAACAATGTTATACCTCACTAATACCTGGTAAATATCAACAATGTAATACCTCACTAATACCTCTGTAATAATCATTCATTTATCTTAGACCAGGTTCGTTATTTTCTTTGAATGGTAGAATTGGTTGAAATGCTGATCAGGTAGCTTTGCTGTCATTATTTCTCACTCTGTGTTGTCACTGTCAGCTGAGAAAGTTTATAGTAATGAAATGTTATTATATAAGATGCTTTTTTTTACTTTTAGCAGTTACTGAAATGATATTTTCATTAAGAACTTGAGACTAAAGTAGAAAAATAGATATGTTTTGTTTATATAAATGGTTTAAAGATATTATTATATTAAACTGAATATCCGAATAAGTAAACAAAAACAGCTAAAAAACTTTTTTAAGGGTAATATTTTCCTTCCTTTCGCTACAAATATGGGTGATAATGTTTGATTTTAGTATGTTGGAATGTTTATTGTAAACAATATATATATAGAGATAAGTTTGTTTGTTTGTTATACAATGGGATATCTGTATGGTATCCACCACGAGGATCGAAACCCGGGTTTTAGCCTTCAGACTTACTGCAGAGCCACTGGGGGGGGAATATAGTAAAGCTAGAAATCTTAAGTTAATTATATGATATTACAATGTCATATTGTCATATAATGTCTTTTCGTCTTCAGTAATAATATTTTAATACTTACAGAAACATGTAGTTGAACAGTTTGCACTTCTTCAGAAACCTGTAGAGCTTTCACCATTCTTCAAACCATTTTTGTCCTTCCCGGAGTCAGTACCATCTACAGAACAGTAAGATGATTATTTTTATAATACAGATAGAATTATTACTTTTAATGTTTAATAAGTTATATTTTCTTAATATTCTCTAACTAAGAGATTTGATTACGTTTTTTCTTTTCTTGAAAAAGTTGATTAGACTTGTATGAGGGCCAACAGTTTCTTATACAGTGTTCAGTACGTTATATTGAAACAATTTTGAATATACAAGTCAGAGAGTAATATGACAAACATAGCATACATATAGTTGCGATGGAACGGAATGTATCCGAAGTACATTTTTCACATTGTTTGGCATTATTTAGGAAATCTGATAACACCGAATACTGATCCATTTTGGATAGTTATGTAACAGTGCTTTCTGACGTAAAATATTCATACACTCAGGTCGCAAATATGTGTTGAGATCGAAGACGGGATATGAATTATACTTAAAGAAATTGAAAAACAAAGGAATATGCATAAGGCAACCCCAGTTGTGCAAGCAATGTGCGGCGCCATTTGATAAGTGAGAATCCACGAGTATAAGGTTCAGTGGTAACGTTGTCCATGTGGCCCAAGTAACAGTACGCAACATACTTAAGAAGGATTTCCATCTGAAAAAACGACATAATTCACGATACATACGCTAATTCCACGCCATATATATATATTTAACTGTTCTATGCCTCAGGTAGATTGAATATGAAGTGGATATTAATGCTCTTTTACACAAAGTTTCCAAATGCAGCGGGTTTCTGTGCGATCGGATTGTTGAAACTGGCACGGGAAAACTATATTTCTCGTACACTAGATGGATTATGGCAAGCCTACAGGGAGGAGAGGTGTGCTTTAAACATGACAGGCTTAGGACTTAGCGTTTTATAAGACTCAAAAATGATTTTAATCTAACGCAATAAACTTCTGTAGTTAGTTTTTAATACAAGTAGTGTTAGAGTTCGTATTTTAAGCCCCCCAGTAGCACAGTGGTATGTTTGCGGACTTACAACACTAGAAACCGGGTTTCGATACCCGTGGTTGGCAGAGCACAGATAGCCCATTGTGTAGTTTTGTGCTTAATTCCAAACAAACAAACAAAAATCGTATTATAAATAAAGAAGATAAATGAGCTGAAACACAAAAACATTAAAAGGATCACTGGATACATCAGTGTCCAAAACCCATTATTAGAGTTAGTGTCCATATAATGTTTCATCGAAATACTTAAAAAAAACATTAAGTGTTTTGACAGTAAATCCAGAACAATAAGATTAACAGAAACAAATTGGCTGATCCATATGCAAACAACATTATCTTTTATAGTAATACTCAATTTTTGTCTGTCCTGAAAATGCGCGCGCACTTCATTTTAACGGATGTAAACTAAAGGCGGATGAAAATATACTTTAGCAGACATTTTGTACGACAACGTATTAAAAGCTAATCAAAGTTGTAAAAGATTTCTAACGCTACATCGTAGAATAACATTATGCGTTTGTTTAGTGATAATATTAAGCACGGTAAATCTTAGCCCCAACTAAAAATATAGCAAAAAAAAACATACACAAGTTACAGTGTTAATATATCTCTTTATCGAATATAGGCTGTAATTAGTAAAGGCTTAACTAATGTTAGGCCTAAGACAAGTGGACTTATAAAATTCCGCATCTGTGATTAGAAATTGTTTGTATTATTCTAGAAATTAAAGATGTACTGTTGCAATAAAGATTCTAATTTGATCACAAATGTTTAGTAAAAATATATGGCCTTTTTACCCAATCTAACTGTAAGGTAATTTCATGTAAATTATGATTCTATTATAAGGTTTTAGCTTTTTAGTGCATTATATTTGCAAAAAAAGAAAAAAGAAATATGTTACTGATTATTTGTCGTTAAGCGCAAAGCTGTATAATGGGCTAATTGTACTGTGCTCACTGAGAAAATTGAATAGTGAATTCTTATGTTACAAGTCTTCAGTCTACTACTAACAACATTAAATAATTAAAGCCTGGCATGGCCAGGTGGATATGGCGCTCGACTCACAATCTGAGGGTCGCGGGTTCGAATCCGCATCCCACCAAACATGCTCGCTCTTTCAGCCGTGGGGGCGTTATAATGTGACGGTCAATCCCACTATTCGTTGGTAAAAGAGTAGCCACCACCCACCGCCAACTCTTTGATGACTAGCTGCC
>NW_013666148.1:339001-344622 GCF_000517525.1 Limulus polyphemus
AAAACAAAACAAAACAAACAACTAATTAAATTCGTAATTTTCCCATCATTTGCTATAACATCAAATTTAAATTTTTCAATGCTCTAACTATACTTTAATAGAAAAAACTTCACACAGTATTTCATGACATAACGAAATATCTAAGCATTTGAAGACGAGGAGGTATTGAAATCTATGTAAGCATTACAAGGTAAAACTTACTGTGAGTCTGTGACTATTCTGTAAGTTGTGAATTTGTTCTATTTAAAAATGTGTTCATCTGTAATGTTTTATTTTATTTTGTTTAGGTTCGTGAAATACATGAAATGAAGTTATTTTCATCCAGGATCATCTATAGGGTCATAAATGTCACTCTCTATGACCACTTTGTTAGGACATACTTATTTCTTACATTTGTACAAATTATTTTATAATTGTAGCATTTCTCTTTTTGAACCGAAAATGATAAAAAAATATACATCGTATATTCTGGTAAACTTATTTTATGATTTTTTGAAACTACGCGTTTACCTACACTATGAATTAGTATCGTAACATATAATTATCCATTATTATTCAGCATTATAACCGGTTGTTTATTTATGTGTGCAATTCTTTTGTTTGTCTTACTAAATCGTGAATTTCATCAAGAAAAGATGATGAAGAGGCCTAATATGTTCTTTGATTCGCTACTCCAGTTGTAGAAGACTAGTTTCGCCGACTTCACGGCTCCTCAGTACTGCATAGATAAGCGAAGAAAGTAAATAAAGTAGGCCTCATATAATGGCTGTTACTGGTGGAAAAAGACTATATATCAAAACCAAACTGCTATATTCCACCAATATATGAGGCGTACTGTATATATCTGCTTCTCTCTTCTAAGTAACCAAACAAACTGTTTATATATTTTATCACTATTGTTGCATAATATATTATCATATTAGTATATTATAGTGTATACAACAGTTATTACATACTCCATGATAGACAGTACTCATATAGCCCATTGTTTAGCTTTGTTCAAGAACAAACAAACAAATGAAGACTAAAACGTCGTCATGCAGAAATTTTAAAACAATTCTGCTAGATATCTTTGCTGTTCAAGTCCAATCTGAAATTCTTACATTTTATTAACATCTCCTAAAAAATTGCTAGTAAAAGTCTGAGTTCTGTCTAAAAATCCAAAAGAAGGTCTCAGTATTAAGACCAAATAGTGGTCTTGTAGGAAACTGGACAGTTGCATTCTCAAACAGTGTTTCACAAAAAACTGTCATTCTACAATTTTTCTCTCTAATGTTTTGTACCATTTTGTTTTGTTACTGATATTTCTCCAGTGGATCAACGTTACGTTTGAAGGATTATAACCCTAAAAATTGGGTTTTGATACCAGTGGTTAGCGAAGCACAGATAGCCCTGTGTATAGTTTTGCGCTTAACGACAAAAAAAAACAACAAAACCATTACTGATTATTGGTAGAATCATATAAAATAACGAGTCATAATAATTGCTTCATTTTATTGCACTCTTATATGTCTTAGTCAACATAAATAGTGATACAGTATATTATGTATTAAATCTACAGGGAGACACTGAAATCTGAAGCTAAGCAAGCGATTGAAAAAGATTTGTTGCCTGCCTTTAAGAAGCTCGAAACTTTTATAGAAAAGGTTAGTTAATTAAAAAAAGTCCTTCTTTCAACATTTTTGGTTTAAAGAATCTAATGTGTCATTATTCTTATTTCTCTGTTTCAGGTTTGATGGGAAATAAAAGATATACTTAAACTTATTTTGAAACAGACGGGTAATGCCTAATCTATTATTTACGTCCAATTAAAAAAACATGTATAACTTCTGAGACAGGCTGTTGCCTTTGATAGTTCTATAAGAAATATTAAACTTTAGAATATACACCCGTAGATTTTTATGTACACTTTTATAGATTTTGTTGCATTAATTTTTGAAGAAGTGTGTGTTTTCTTATAGCAGTGCCATATCGGGCCATATGCTTTGTCCACTGAGTGGAATCGAACCCCTGAGTTTAGCATTTTAAATCCGTAGACTTACCGCTGTCCCACCGGGGGACTTTCAATAAGTAATCTTGCAGTTACGATGCCGTTTTAAAAAAAAATATCCGCGCCTTTACTCACAACTATGTGAGCAGTCACTCTTGCCAACAGCAACCAAAATACACAAAACCGTTCTTGAATAACAATCATTAATATTTATAAGGTATAGGATTCGAGCCCGCGACCCTCAGATTGCCGGGCTATATAGTGTGTTAAATATAAATTTGTTTAGTAGTTGTTGTCTTATCATACTACTAATAAAAAAGTTGCAGATTTAATTTCGAATTTAAAGGGCCGAGCGTAGCCTAGTTTTTAGCCTGTCCAGTTCGTGAATCTGATGGTTTATGGTTTGCAGCCCTATACCTCAAAAACGTGTTCCGCACTTTGGGCCGTTAGCACGAAGTATTTACCAGCAAGATTTCTCGAAACGACCGAATGGATTTGGACTACGACACAGTTTAGAAGTTATTAGTTTTTGAAGGGTCAATGTCACAGCAATTCACGAACATCCAAAAAAGTCCCTGTCTGTTAACATGAGGCGGCCCGGCATGGCCAGGTGGTTAGGGCGCTCGACTTGCAATTGCTAGTCGCGGGTTCGAATCCCTGTCACACCAAACATGCTCGCCATTTCAGCCGTGGGGGCGTTATATGTGACGGTTAATTCCACTATTCATTGGTAAAAGAGTAGCCCAAGAGTTGGCGGTGGGTGGTGATGACTAGCTGCCTTCCCTCTAGTCTTACACTGCAAACTTAGGGGCGGCTAGCGCAGATAGCCCTCGTGTAGATTTGCGCGAAATCCATTACAAAGAAACAAACTGTTAACATGAGGACCATTTTTTCACACTATATTCGCTCTATAACTCAATCAAAAATGGTCGGATTTTAACGAAACTCAGTAAATTTATACAAAATATTATTCCCAATTAATCTGCCAAAAATTGTCCGTTTTCGTTGATAACGACGGACATAAGAACACATTTTCGTATTTTTTGAGGGCCGAATATAATCAAAGCTGCGTGGCGGAAGTATGCGCTCTAGTTTCCTTATATTATAGTTATCTCTGTGCTCATGCTTTACACATGTAGTTTTAGGAGATATGAAATAACAAAAAAGACGTTGGTTACGTCCTAGTTTTTACCACTATATGTTAGCTTTCTATAAAATAATAGTTACGTTTTATTGTTAAAAAAAAACGTTGCACAGAGACTCATTTAGTCTTTTTTTAAGCCTTCAAGAAATTATCAAACAAAAACGTTACCAACCTTACTAATTTAATTGCAATAATTACTTAGTAGAATGCCCTTGTAACTAGCATTATTTCTGGTCTTAGCCCTGAAAATACCGACTTTTTTTTTAAACGTATCATACCTTTAGGGTCCACATCATATCGAGTAACTTCATGTCTTTACCAGTTACAAAAATCAGTGTAAAGAACTGAGAAAAAATATGTGAAGTCACTTAATTTCTAAGTAAAGTACACAGAGACTCCAGAAATAATCAGAATACTGAAGGTATTTTTGTTTCACATTTTCTGTTTTGTTTGTTTGTTTGTTACTGAGACAAACAAAAAAGACGTAAGCCGAAATGTCGGTAATAAACTGTTTTATTCTGTGGTTTCAGTTATTTTCAACTGATTAAAATCGTATGTGTGGATTTAAACTAACGAAAACTATTGAAATGATTAGTGGGTAAACACTTGGAGGTTTTCTTCAACTAAACTATTTCGACGAACAGTTACATACAAAATTCCAAACGTTCTGTTCAGGAAATTTTATTATACTTAAACTTTACTATGCTATAGCTCCCCAGGTCTATCCTTCTTTTTATCGAATTAATCTTTTTTGAAATTACACCAAATCCACTTTTCGTATATCAATGAGGGACCTAGCCTAATTTTCTGTAGATACACATCAAATTGCCACGTGAATTATTGATTGTTTTATTGGTTGGTTATTACTTGACTTGATTTATCTACACATTTCTTTATTGTAGAAGGTATTTCTACATTAATAAGTGATATTTAAACTTGCTGGTTTTAACGTTTGTAACAATCCCGATTTTTGAAACAAAAGGCTGGGCTGCAGTTTTAAACCTTATGTTTTGTTTGAAATTCGTAAATCGTGTTTTAAATATAAGGAGGAAACACTTATCACTGTTAAAAATTACAATATCGGGTATGAATTATTTTAAACATATATATATGTATATATATAATGCATTTAATTATCAAAAATGAAAATTTAACTTTTAAATTTAAATATGAAATGCAGTGAGGCTTTATTTGTAGTTGTAAGTGTGCATTGTCATAGGTAACTATTTAATTTTTGTTACATAATACAATAGTAGGGCAGTTGCAATATTTCTATATGGTCAGGTTAATATTGTTTCATAGTGCATAGTAGTATAATTACAACGGTTTTGTGTAACTTACGTAAATATCATCTAATGTTTGTTTGTTTGTTTGAAGTTAAGTACAAAGCTACACAATGGGCTATCTGTGCTCTGCCCACAACGGGTATCGAAACCCGGATTCTAGCGTTTTAAGTCAGTAGACATACCGCTGTGCTACTGGGGGGCATCATCTAATGATATCCATGGTAGCACAGTGACAAGGTTTCTAAATTATTAGCTGGAGTATCCGTCCATTGGACGGACAAAATAAAAATTTGCTTGTAACAAAGGTTGGTAAATTTTGCTTCTATACTGCTTCTTAATAAAATAAACATCAAAAGTGCAATACAAATACATAAAGGTACTAGTACTGAAAAGAAAGACATACTGTTTTCAAGAATTATATCACTATGAAATTAGATGGGGGTGCAACCCCCTCATGACCTTCCTAATGTCACCCTGTATCACTGTGTCAAGTTGTGCTGATTTGGTAAGTTTGTTCGAAATTAAATATGAAATTAGATGGGGTATAATCCCCCCCCCTCATGACCTTTCTCATGTCATCCTGGAAATGTATAAGGAAGAGATACACACATATTGACATATGTTTGTATTAAAGATGGAAGGTCCAACCCCACCCCTATATCATCCCATATCATTGTGTCAAGTTTGGTGCTGATTGATCAAGACATGTTGAAACGTATAAGGAACAGATATGAAATGATAGATATACGACCGTGTATTTTTTTCTCCAACACACATTTTGCTCTATATAGTAGATTTGTTTATGTGTTTTTTGATAAGCCCAAAGCTTCACAATGGGCTATGCGTGTTGTGCCTACAACGAGTCGAAAGCCGATTTTGAACGTTATAAGCCCACACCCTTACTGCTGAACTACCGAGGTCTATTGTTATATAATACAACAGTAAGAGGGTCAATGTTTCTGTATGAGTATATAATGACTGCTGTATAACATCACAGTAATAGTGTCAATATTTCTGTACGAGTATTTGATAGCTGTTGTATAATACCACAGTAATAGTGGCAGCATCTCTGTATATATATGAAATAACTGTTGTATAATACCACAGTAATAGTAACAACATCTCTGTATATCTACGTAATAACAGTTGTATAATACCACAGCAATTGTAACAACATCTCTGTATATCTACGTAATAACAG
>NW_013666148.1:344826-352942 GCF_000517525.1 Limulus polyphemus
CTTAGTATACATGTATATGTTAGTTGTGGTTTAGAGTTCCCACTTAGTAACGATAAGAAACAAACGTTTAAACACAGTACAGTGTTACTGCTTTAGGAGATTCTTGATAAAAACTACTGCAAGTTAAACATGATAGACAAATGATTTGTTAAAGTTGACAAAAAATGAAAGCATTTTATTGAAATTCCAAAAATATGATTCAATAAAAAATTAAATACTTTATAACTTAAAAACGTTCTCGTTAAACATTTATTAGTAGGTTATGTTTATTTGTTGTACATATAGAACCATTATTTAAGTATATACGTTACTTCTCTACACTCCCGCTGTCATTGAAAGTCTAGATCTAGCTTTTGATTATGTTTCTTGGAAGGAGAATATTTTCTCTTTTTTAATTAGTGAATGTTTGTATTATCTAATAAAGCATCGCCATTAGTATTGTAATAAGAACTAATAGATACTTTATTTATATTATTTAATGAAAAACGAAACGATATGTATTAATTGTTAGTTATAATTATTTATTGTGAATTATTAAACATTTGTGTTAAAGTAAACTTAGTGCTAATGCATCATATTTTTCCATGTATATTATTTTAACAGCTTAAATTGTTATTTTCAGTTAATAAAAGTGCTTGGAAAAAATTCTTCAAGGTCAGATTTCTTTCAAAATCTAAGAAGTGATCCCAGGTTTTTCTTTAAAACAAAAGTAAGTATTTTTGACTGGAATATCATATTATTGGAGCGCATATTTTTTCACCAACGACTTTATTGGCCGAAATATTTCCTCACCACTGAATATGGTGTGGTCAACATATTTTTACACATTTTTCATTGATATTTAGCGTAACGAATATATTGTTAAGAAGAACTATTTTTGACTTACCGAATTGTAAGTGTCATACTTCAAATTAATATTTCAATTAAACAAGTCATAGTATATTTCGAAGGTAATAATTATAACTGTCCGCTTCAAAAGTATTCCCTATGACAAAGGGTTAGAAGACTAACTTTTTATTTAGTCTTAAACTCATGTGAGATAACTACTGAGAGATTTTTTGGTATTTCAGGAGGATCTTCTAAATGCTTACAAAGATACTGTTGATAACATCATTAGGCCGAAGCTTCCACTAGTTTTCAAGAACATTCCTAAGGCCAAGTTAATGTATGTATTATAAGGTGTATATTAGATTTAGTAATCATAATCCTTCTATGATATGCTATATTAAACAGTATTATATCTTGTAGTAAAGGAGCCTGTATATTGTATAACTTTAAAAATTCGATGTGGTTTTAACGATCCTCAAAAAAAGAAAAAGAAAAAAAGGAAATTTATTTGCTTACTTTTCTCTAAATCGAAACATTCATGATTTTAAATGACTGAGATATTATAGTAACCAGCTCTCAGACACCTTAGAGCATATTATATGTTATTTGTTAAGAATGAACCGGTCCTTGAGTAGGCCTGCTTTGGAAATGTGTATTATTTTACGTGAAGTAGTAATATTTATCCCTGAATAATACTTACAGTGATTACGCTTATAACTACATCTTACTCTTCTACGAGATGCTACACTGAACGATTTTACAATCAGTGCATTGTAACAATTTAATTAAATGTTTAGCTCGAAATTTAATGTAAAAGAATGGAGATTTTTTGGATTGTTTTTGAAAATAGCTTTGAATACATTCTCTGTAAATTACACCGATAATCAGTAGTAGCTGGTAACGTACGTTATATTGTCAATTAATTAATTATATTTATCATTTTATGTATACTTCCATACGTAATTTGTGAATAATTATAATTTTTGTTCTGTTAATATATTAGCTTCTTTTTCATAACAAAAACCCAAAATCTTAGCTACTAGAAGTTACAACTTGTGTTGTTCGTCCTTCCCTAGATCAACGGTAGGAAACAGCCCAGAAGTAGAATTGCTATAACGTTTTTAAAAGACAAATTACATAAAACATTAGAAATGTCAAGTTTATAGTTTTCATCCTTGATATCGTTTTTCGAGTATTAAAATACAATATTCTGGAATATTTTTTAGTTAATGATCAATATGAACTTCTGATCAAAGCAAGTTTCTTACAAGAATCAGAACTAAAGATCAATCCAGTAATGAGTGTACAGCTTATTCGATATATTTCTATTACGTTCTTGTTTATAATGATTATGATTCATTGTTTCTTCAGTGGGTACCCTCACTGTTGTGTTTGTTAATGTTTGATGATAATGATGATACAGTAATATCAATACACACCAGACTGGGCCCGGCATGGCCAGGTGGCTAGGGCGCTCGACTCGCAATCTGAAGGTCGCGGGTTCGAATCCCCGACACACCAAACATGCTCGCCCTTTCAGCCGTGGGGGCGTTATAATGTGACGGTCAATCCCACTATTCGTTGGTAAAAGAGTTGCCCAAGAGTAGGCAGTGGGTAGTGATGACTAGCTGCCTTCCCTCTAGTCTTACACTGCTAAATTAGGGACGCTAGCGCAGATAGCCCTCGAGTAGCTTTGCGCGAAATTCAAAAAACAAACAAACAAACACACCAGACAACATCAAAGAGAAACACCAATAACGAAATAATATTTTAACCAATCAAAGAATATAATATTAAATTATTTATTTTATATGTGTATTTCCTATTAACCAATACACCTGACTCCTAAGATATGTGTACAGTAAGGACATAATTGTAATCCCGATTTATTCATAGTAAATTAATGCGAGGGTAAGGCTCACTTTTGTAATGTTTGTTATAGAATCATCTATTCCGGTTTAAGTTTGATGGTTTGAAATCACTGCCATGATAAATATGAAATTATGTAAAGACACATTCAATTTACTTCTGTGATTCTAATTATATTTTCAAACAATCTTCACTATTTCTTTTTACCTTCTCAACAGAATTCTAAATAAACACTATATCATTATTACTGAAGTTTTATAGATTTACTGAGTTATATGGCCATTATTAAGATGAAGAAAATATTATTTTTATATTAATGACGAATGTTGTTTAAATTACCAATTTGTTGTTGTCGTGATTCTCAAGTTATTGATTATGTCTTGCAGTGTTGTTCCAATTCCTCTTGAACATGTTGGTGGTACTAAGGCTTATTATCAAGGTTCACCTGAAGACAGTAGTAAACCGGGGAAGTTTTTCATAAACGCTGTAGCACTGAACATAACGTGTGTTTTCATTTGCTTTATCGTTTCAATGCTTAACTTACTAGTTAGTAATAAAAATAGAGACAATTCAAAACAGTAATAAACATTTCAGTTACTCCCGAAAAGTGATTGTATGATAAAACTATTTTTCTCTGCTGTGAAATTATACTAAATTTTTATATTTATAAAACAATAATATTACTTAATTAATAATAATTATGCACTTTATTATTAACAGGAAATTACAACCAATTTTATACGACATCTTTACCAATTCTTAATTATTTTTTGTTGTTGTACTATTCTATAATAAGGCCGAAATATGAAATGATGACCCTCTCCCTCCATGAAGGTGAACCTGGCCATCATCTCCAGGTAAGATGTACCCTTGTCTTGATATAATTCTGACTGTTAGTATTGTTAATTCTATTAAAGGAGTCAAATCTTATACGTGGGTCGATTGTTTCTGGTCATTATAATATTACTTGAATTTTATTACTTGTAGTTTTGACTGAATTAATTATATCATCCGTCTTCAATTTTGAATAATAAAAAGTAGGTCCTAAAGGGGTAACTATTTCGTATAAGAGAATAAAGTAAATTACATTTGTAACAAAAATTTAAGCAAAATTAAAACTTTTCTTTGTCATCACTTCCATTTGACACTGAACTATGCTTTGATATTATCTGTTACTGCTTACATAGATGAAATTACGAGCGCAGGTTTTCTGTATCTGTATTTTCAGAAAGCATTTAAAAATGTGGCATATAAAAGACTTGTTAAGAAAGTTATCTCTGTAAATGTAGGAGATACGTTGGTCCTTTTGTAAAGCGGAAGTAACCTCCTCACAGCCAGCAACATCTAAAACTTTAATGTCATCAGCAAATTTAAATAATCTATTCATCATTCCTTCGTCTAAGTCATTGACCAAAAGTCTTAAGTGAACCTTGAAGTACCCCACTCGTGATACTAATCCAGTTATACTAAAATCAGTTAATAAAAACCATCATCTTACTTCTATCTAGCCAGTTTTTATGTAATGAGTTTGGATTATTTGGTGAGGTGAACGAATAAATGACAGATAATTTTGATAATAATAAATGCAAGGTAATACGTGTGGGATGTCACAATTTGAATTATAAGTATACATTTTTATAAGAATAACCTTGGCAGTGTTATAAAAGACAAAAATATCTTGATTTTCTGGTTTATCAGTCTCTAAAGCTATTTCAGGAATGTGCTGTTGTTAGCGGCACAGCAGATAAGAAATACTGAATACTAGTCTCAAGAGGTTATAATGTTATTGTATAGGTCACATTTCTAGTACCGTGTTCAGTCTATGGATCCTTACCTTAAAAAGGACATTGAATTGTTGAAAGGGTTCAAAGGAGGGATACTAGGATGGAAAGGTTAGCATACGAGAATATGTTAAGATCTTTGAACTTGTTTTGTATCGAAAAAAAAAAGGAGAGTTAGAAGGAATCTGATTGAAATATTTAAGATTCTTAAGTAAATTAATAATGTTGACGCATCATCTTTTTTTCGTATTTAATTATGAGAATGGTAAAAATAGGGGACATAAATATAAATTGTGGCAGGGTAGGAGACATCTTCAGCTAAGACTGTGGTTGGCCTTTTAACAGGTTGCCTTCAGATGTCATAGATACAGTTAATGTATGTTAGTTGATTACCTTTTACGTTCTAGAGTTTAGCTTAATTTAGTGGATAGGACGGCCTATATGGACCAAAAGGTCCGCTGTTGTCCTTTAATATTATATAATGTATCAACAACGCATCATTACATTACATAGTAATATATTTTACTCTGTTGTTAAAGAAAATACATCCAAGGCCCAGTGATTTGAGAAATACCCAATAATTTTTATTTACCTTGTTTCCACATCATCTAACTATATTTTGTTGGATTCCAACTTTGACTGGGCGTGGCCTCAATAATCTATCAAACAAGAGTTGACAGTGGAGCTGTTGAATATCTGTCTTCTCCTTTAGTCAATTATTTACAGTTAGGGACAGATATTTACAGGTGGCTCTGGGGAAAAAGTATAATCAAATCAAACGTTTCCTTGTCGATATATTTTATTCGTCTTTGTTTGATTCTAGATAGGCTTGTTTTTCCTGATTATCTTACTTTATTTTGTTTGTTTCCAGATTACCTACAATAAGGAACAAAAAGATATACCTTCCTTCAGACGCTATGTTGAGTACGGCAAAATATCAGACGTTCCTTCGCATTTTCCATTCTACACAGCTTTTATTGAGGTAAACAGATTTAAACTTATAATTTTCGTTTATTTCATAGTGCTGTAGCATATGTAAGTGAGCACTTCCAAAAACAATAATGTTCTTCGAAATATCTACAATATTTCAACGCCTATGATATATATAATTCTTGTAAACATGAACCTTTCGAACATGGAAAAAGAGAAGCTACCAGGTATTGATGGTTCTGTTTTTTCAGTTGTGTAAACAATAATGTTCTTCGTAATACCTACAATATTTCAACGCCCATGATATACATAATTCTTGTAAACATGAACCCTTTTGAACATGGAAAAAGAGAAGCTACCAGGTATTGATGGTTCTGTTTTTCAGTTGTGTATTTATGTTATATTGAGTGTGTTTTTGTTATACAAAGCTACATTAAGCTATCTGCTCTATCCACCAAGGGGGATCGAACCACTAATTTTAGCGCTGTAAATCCGAAGACATACCACTGTCCTACCAAGGAACTATGCTGTACTGCATATTGATGTTATGGCAAGACTGCTTATTTACTAAGCCAGGGCATTATACTTTACTGATTTTATAATTTGATTACATATTAATGGGTCTTAATGAGAATAATGATCGTGAAAAAGCAAATCGTATTTTATGCATTATTTTTACTGATTTTAGTAAAAGCAAATACCAATATAGCTCACAACTAAAAATCAACTCTTTTAGGTAATTTGATATTTTATAATTATTCAAAAGCCTGATTTATCAGTTTCATACCCTCGATATTAGCGATGTTCATATTTACTAACAACTACGTGGCCCCCCAGTGCCACAGCGGTATGTCTGCGGACTTACAACGCTAGAAACCGGGTTTCGATACCCCTGGTGGGCAGAGCACAGATAGCCCTTTGTGTAGCCTTGTGCTTAATAACTAACAACAAAACAACAACAACAACTACGTGAGCTATTATAAAACAAATTATGTTGACTCTTAAGATTAAATATATATATATATATATATATGCATATTACCCGATTTAAAAATAAGTATTGTTCAATATGTAATTCTCATAAAGTTTTAAAATTAAAACAATATCACAAAATATAACAAAGTCATATAAAGTTATCGTATTTTACACTTAATATGAAATCCTTGGATCAAACCATTTCACTAGCAGATATTTAATTTATAACGTCATCAGACAAATGATTACTTATATATTATTATTATTAGAGAATTGTATACCTTACAATTTACAAAAGACCCTATTAAGTTGGTATCATTATATATATAGGTGTAGACTGAAATAGTTGACTACATTATAGGCTTTACTAAGGCCTAAGGCCACGTGGTGGGGTCACGTGTTTTAACCACTCGTGCCAATATACAGTAGTGTGTTGTCTGTCAGTCAGTCAGAAGTCATAGCATGACACATGAACTTCAAAAGCAGGAAATAAAAAGTATTTGTTATTCTTAATTTTGGTTTTATTTACTCTCGAAACAGAACACTTTCGGGAATCCTGTGCAAATACATCTAGCAATTAACTAAATAATGTTTTCAAGCTGTTAACTAGAAACAGTTATTGTTATACAGATGTCTTTAATTAGAGAGATAGATAAAACAATAATATTAAATATACAACACTGTTACTAAAGCTAAGTGGTTTTAAGTACAATATAGGCTTCATATATAAGATAAGCACCAATTTATATGCTTGGGTCATCTGCAACCTCTACTCGTAAAAACTGTCTCCTATTTTAAGATCTGAAAACAATATGAATAAACAACTACGTCAAGTCTCCCAATGGACTTACAACGCTAGAAACAGGGTTTCGATACCCGCGGTGGGCAGAACACAGACAGCCCATTGTTTAGGTTATTGCTTAACTACAAATAAGTTCAACAAATGACTATGTTAAACTCACTCCGGAATAACTCGATCTTCTCATGCTTTGACAGCGCCATATTTAGTCACGTATCTGATATTAAGAACAGCTAGAAATCGCTTATGGTTCCAGACTTTTCTGACACCCTATATATGAAGAAATACTGAAGACTACACCCTAGATTAAAAACACCTCTAAGTTATACTTGTGAACACTCTATGAAGTAGGATCTATAACTGTTTTTAACATATAAAGAATATAAGAATATTTCTCAGAATATATAGTAAAATTATAAAAATGAAATATTTTCGAATTTCGTACATTGATGTTTTTCTTTGTTTAAATAGTTAATCAGCTAGATACGAAAACTTTTTTTTTGCATGAGAATTTCTTTATGTTTTAAAATTGTTGTGTGGTTTGATATTTTATATGCGCGATGAACTAAGAGTTTAATCAAAATTTATTTCAACAACGTTTATATAAAAGTTGGAAAATCAAAATAAAAAAGTCCAATAAATATATTGTGGTTATCAAACATACCATATGTTTCCTATCCCCTTATGTGACATAAAAATAAAAATAAAAACTTGCCATGCCCAAAACACATAAGGCCGGTCCTTTCGAATTTCGGTTCCAATGACACAAGCAGGGCCCGGCATGGCCCGGTGGCTAGGGCGCTCGACTCGCAATCTGAGGGTCGCGGGTTCGAATCCCCGTCCCATCAAACATATTCGTGGGGGCGTTATAATGTGACGGTCAATCCCGCCATTCGTTGGTAAAAGATTAACCCAAGAGTTGGCGGTGGGTGGG
>NW_013666148.1:353962-365580 GCF_000517525.1 Limulus polyphemus
GCTAAATTAGGGATGGCTAGTGCAGATAGCCCTCGTGTAGCTTTGCGCAAAATTTAAAAACAGACAATGGCACAAGCAGATGAGAATAGTGATTCATTTCCTTTTGTACGGGATGCCAGCCCATTGCATGTTATCCCCCAACTAACAGCTAGGTACCGAACATACAGCTGGGTAAACTGGAACAAGTGGGGTAAAGTGTCTCGCTCAAGTACACAACAGCAAGACACCGGCCAGCCTCGAATTCACAACTATCCAGTTATGAGCCCAAAGTGCTAAGTCATTCAGCCACCCTGTCCCACTTATATACGTATAATATAAAAAAAGTGTAATATAAAAACACTTCAAAATTTCTTCATGAATTGTTTATATGATATTGATATGAAATATCGTTCAAAGGAGTCACTTAGTACCTCTTCTTTTAGTTACTCACGGAACTAGGTCATTCAACTTGGGTGTCACGTGCACTTTCTGATAGGAAAGACTGCAATACGGGATAGAAATAGACAATGATAAGTTTCACTGGTAATTCAGGTGATTTTCCAACGATAGTAGTACATAGATCCAATAATATGATGATTTTAATGTGGACAGTCCTCCAATAATAAAGGAATCAAAAAGGTTAATTACATGAGAGAAGGAGCTAAATGTTATGCCATTAATCTAATCATGAAGATTACTATTAAACAAAGAATTCGATTCCTTAGCTGCAAAATTAATTCACTTCAAAAATGTGGATTTTATATAATTCCTTACAAACTAATGAAATACACTTCCACTGGAGGATTATAAATTCCAATTTCGAAACTATAGGTATTAGTGAATATTATCTTAATATATATTTTGGGAAGACCATTAAAAAGTGACTTTCTGAGTGACTTTCTGGTGATATAATTTCTAAATATTAGGTCTGAGTTAACAAATTTTCTCTGTTTGATTAGAATAAATGCAACCTATTTTTGGAGCCTTTAAGATATAATATTCTGCACTTCTAAATTGAAGTAAGGTAGAATTACCGAAACGTTTTAAAATAATGATAGCAACAAACTCATTCTTTAGAACTTAAAATACACTAAAAAACCGATATTAATCACATATTACAAGGTTAAGCGTAGTTATGGCATCTACCACCCCTAGTGGCTCGGCGGTAAGTTTACAGGCTTGCGACGCCAAAAATCGAGTTACGATACCCGTGGTGAGCAGAGTACAGATAGCTCATCATGTAGCTTCGCAGTTTACAACAACTAACAAACCAATCTTAATATTTTTCTTTTACTACAAGGTTTTGATAGGAAATATATAGGTTACTTAACCTGCCATTTAATAGTTTTCTGGGGCTAAGTATATAAATTTGATTAAGTGATAATTCTTGTTTAAATTTAATTAATGAGTTTTGCATTTAATTCAAATAAGCAAAATTAAATAACTTCTACTACAACAAAGTTGTTCCCACAAGTGAAAGAACATTCAAATTTAAAGATGTCGAATATATCAAGTATATTGGAACACACTGTAGGTGTGTGTGACGTTGTCATACATTAAAATTATTATAAGATCTTAATGAGACCAATGAGGAACAAATATTTCATGTGAAAGATAACTTGCTCTATCATAAACATATATCACAAACAACTCATGTTAGTTTGATATATAAATTACTGAACGTGATTGTATATATAAGAATGCAAAGCTATTTTCTCTGGTACACATTAGTGGTATGTCATGTCTTTTTGAGGAAAAAAAACCCGAAAACTTTTGACCTCCCAACATGCAAACAGAATAAGAAAATCTGCATTCACCTCCAAGTAACAAGTTACAACCCAAACATAAAAATGCTTTCCTCATCAAAGCAGCACCAGAAGTCATACTAAAAATCCTAGTGTTATCTGGCTCTCAAGACACCACAAAACTCTCGGCGAGTATTGTTTGACAGCTTGTAACATGACTGGCACTTATAGACACCACAAAACTCTTGGTGGCTACAGTTCTGACACTTTGTAGCAGGCCTGGCACTCATAAACACCACGGAAGTTTTGGTGAGTATAATTTGACAGTTACAGCATGCCTGGCAGTAGAAACCATAAACTTTTGATGAGTACAAAAAGGTTCCTAAACCCTGGAATAAAAAAAAGGATCAGCATTAATGGTGTGTTACAGCTAAAATCTTGTACCCAGTGCTGATAGAGTTATGCTTACTTAATGTGTCTATTTGATATATTACCTTTGTTTTCAGTGAGATTAATTGATTATAAATGACATTTCTCAAAGCGAGTGTTTTGTCCAAGAACTTAATATTATATATTTATATTTCTCATACATTTGTATTGGAAAGTTTAATAAAATTTGTACACTTCCTTTGTATTTGACGCATCATGAAAAAATATATAGATAATTTTCCCCCGTAAATAACTAAACATCGTAAACATTATTAATAACTAGCAAAGACCGCAAAACATTTGCGGCCAAATTAGTATCTTTATTGCAACAGTACTTCTTTAAATACAGGATTTCTAGAGTAATACAAAATAATTCTTTTCGCAGACACTGAAATAAGTCCACTTGTTTTAGTCCTAACATTAGTTAAGCCTTTATTAAGTACGGCCTATATTCGATATACAGATAAATGAACACTGTAACTTATGTAAATTTTTTGCTTTAGTTCAGTTAGGGCTAAACCTTACCGCACTTAATACTATCAAAATAAAATCTTGTAATATCATTGTACGAACTAACGTTTGACCTTTTTAAAAACTTTGATTAGCTTTTAATATGTTGTATAAAATGTCTAATAAAGTATTTTTACGTCCTTTTTAGCGTAACTCGACGATCTAACAAAGATACGTTTTCAAATTGCGAAAAAGGTGCAATTTTTTTGTACATTTTAGTCCAAATATATCTTTAATTTTCGATCAATCGTAGACGACTCACTTCTAATTGACAGGAAGCCAAACTATTTAAATTATGTAATAAGTTGCTATGACATCATTGCGTGACCGAGAGACAGACAGACAGATACACACTGTATTTTACAGTATTAGATTACTGCTGAATTTTTAGTACAGTTTGAGAACATTTTCATAGTCAGTTATGTCATATCAAAGAAGTTTTTTCAGGAAGTACTTATAATCTTTGCTAAGTTTAGTTCCACACCTAAAGCCCATTCATGTTATCTTCTAAAGGAAGGAAAGCCTATTGTGTCAAACAAAAGACAAACGTACTTTATCTAAATATAAGAAAAGTTTAGAATTTTTTCGTATCAGTGATGTATTATTTGTATTTTAGGGTTGGGCTTTATACAGTGAACATTTGGGCAACGAACTTGGATTGTTTGAAGATCCATATTTTCGGTAAGAAGATTATGCTTTAAAGCAGGTGTTGATATTATGTTCTAAAATATGCAAATAAAAATTTTATGATGAGGATCGCATTTCAGGAATATTATTGTGTTTGTGACGTTAATAATCCAAAATATACCAGTGAATCATATTTTGGTATTATCTTACATCTCAACAGACTGGGACATCTTTCAGAGGAAATATTCCGAGCTTGCAGACTTGTCGTCGACACTGGAATCCATGCTTTAGGGTTAGTTATTAATTATTTTATTTTAAGTGAACATTTTAAAGAATTATGAAGAAAAGGAAATCTTTGTTGGTTTTTCTAGTTTTATTCTTAATTCTATGTATATTCTTTTGTTCATTTTACAAACTGATGACGTACTTAAATTTCAAAATTTAATTCTTAATCACATCCCATTTTTGTATGCAAGTATTTATTCTAGAGATTTACGAATAATATAACTTTCTGCATTTTAATTTTAAATATTTAACAATGTGGCTTTATGTTGAAAGAGAATATTAGTAGCTTGTTCCTGGAATTAAAAGAGACACTCCAAAAGACAGCATATTCAAATATTGACCTCTAATTTATTCTGTACCATTGATGTGCTTGTTTGGTTCTTGTTAAGCACAAAACTACACACTTTGCTGAACCCACGGCGAGTATCGAAACTTTATTGTTAGTATTATAACGCCTCAGCCCGTTGAGCCACTGGAGGGCAACATTGATATGAACAGTTTCTTTCTATAAAAAATAAATAAAACAATAACCTATAATGTCCTCTGTAGCTGAATATTCTGCGATTTAATTGAACAACAGATTCATTTTTTAAGTTGTATAAATAAGTTGTTGAAATACGATTAAACGTGTCCAAATGTTTGAATTACCAACATATAATTCTCATTTACTATCTGTGCCACATCCTTACACCAAAAACAAATATAAAAAAATTATTGAATTTTTTATGACACAACATACAAAAAGTGTGGGAGGAGGGCACACAAACATCTTATATAATTCAGAGAGTGCGCTAACACTCTCTACGAAGGAATGCAATGAAAAACCATGGCCGCCAATATTGCAATACTACATAAACTCAGCTGAAATGTCTACTCCAACAGCTACCATAAGGCTGATATTAAGAGCCGTTTCTTGAGTTATTCCCACTTCCTACTTTGACCTATGACATTTCAACTTCAGCCCGTAAGACACTTCTGCCGCCAATGACCGTCAATTATTTAATCAAGTGAAACACTGTAGAAGAACATTAAGAACTGGGTATTGAAAGCGGGTAACAGGAAGCACCCCTATCGCCATTATTTTTGCCGCTATCTCTTCCTACAAAGTCACCCTGATCATAGCGCAGTGTATACCATGTTTTAATTACATACATATTGAGTTCTTAGGGCTTAAACAAAACTTTTGGTAAGGTAATAATGGATACCGTAATAATATGTTATGTTATAAATAACTCTGTGAAAGTGGATTTTGGATTTTTGTATTATTTTCCATAGCATCCACCACTATTTTTTTTAAGTTCAGTAACCTGCCAAAGGACATGCATCTCAACTTGTACTTAATATTTTGCCCCCCAGTGACACAGCGGTATGTCTGCGGACTTACAACGCCAGAACGGTTTCGATACACGTGGTGGGCAGAGCACAGATAGTCCATTGTGTAGCTTTGTGCTTAATTACAAAACAAACAAACAAACTTAATATTTTCTAATTAATTCTATTGAAGACCTCACTTCAGTTCAGACCCAGTGGTTAGTGCGCCGGACCATAGATCAATGTTTTCTCGGCAGAAACGCAGGGTAAAAATCTCGCTCCACATTTTAGGGCCGTGAAAACATTATAAGAGATTGTTAAATCCAAATATTCGATTAGCCCACGGGTTGGCGGTGTTGACTAATTTTCTTCCCTCTAGTCTAAAATTTTAAAATTAGGGATCGTTAGCGTAGGCAGCTCTCGAGTAGTTTTACACAAAATCCAACAAACAATAACAACAAATCATTTCAGTTATTAAATATTGACATCATTGCATTTTGTTGGAATGATTCTTGTCATATAAACAACAATGATAATTTATATATATATAACAAACGTCTATTGCAGAGAGTATTCAATACAAATAAATATGATTAGTACATTATTATTTTTGTATGTTTAAATGGAAAACAATAAGCACTATAACTTTATTTTTAGTGGATTACTTAAGTTGTTGAACAGAATTATTATCCGTCAATCAAAATACATGATCAGTTGTGTTTTAATTACAGATGGAGTCGGGATAAAGCCATTAATTATATGTTAGAAAACTCAGCTTCAACTAGACAAAACATTGAGAACGAAATTGATCGCTACGTCACGTGGCCTGGCCAGGTATGCTTAACCAGTGTTAATAATTTAGTTATCTATTTATTTGTGATAAATATTGCAAGATTAGCAAGTTAAAAAGAGCTAAAATATGTTAATGCTTGAATTTTATGTTTTGTGGCACATTTATTAATAGACATGTTCAAAAAGAGGCCATTATACCTCGTTTATCTCGACTTATTCTGAGATCAGGAAACGAGGAAAATGAACGAAATTTTTAAATTTTGAAACTCTGTAAATCAATAAAGTTCTTGTTTCGAAATAACTCGTATTCTGTCCTCTGTTTCATGACGTTTTTTGTCCTTTTCAATTCATTTAAACGTTTTAATGAATAGTTTTTTGGTATTGAAAATATCTCATTTTTTATCCTTGAATTTAGGCTTGTGCATACAAGATAGGAGAAATGAAAATAAAAGAACTGAGAAAAAAGGCAGAAAAGGACCTTGGTAGGAAACTAACTAAATTTTTATCTCTGTTTTATAGTTCAATATGTTTCTTTTTGCTGAAATACGAAGATGTGAATTTTTTTCCGAGTTAAAATATTTTTAAGCGTTGGTTTATTTTCTCTTATTAACAGGATTACTCTTTCCTATACTATACCAGTCTGTTTTTAGTGGCACGTGGTTGTATTTTGTCATATCTCTTTGACAATTTCTTATCAAATGTGAAGACTAGTGAATGAAAATATATTGTTGGTTTTGTGAAGTCATGGAGCGATCTACAACAAAGTGGGAATTAATGAATCCCACCTCTGAAACAACTTTATTGTAAACCGCTTCTATACCACATTGTTACAGGTTAGGACTTTGTTGTAGACGTGGTATTCTTGTACTTCGCTTTCACTTCTTATGCCCATCTATTTTATTGGGGTCATGCTCATACTAAAGTAAATGTAACAAATTACTCTTTATGTGTATATAAATAAAATATAGGTTTGGAACTAGGAATTATTTCTTTCTTTTAGTACATTACTTTATTCGTTCTCTCTTACACCTGCAAAGCTTTTTTTTTCTATTTTGATCGCCTTGACTTTTATATATCTTCCTATAAACCACGCCAAAAGGTCCCCTTTTCTCCAAGCTTGCACCTGTTTTTTTGTAATTTGGATTATGACGTTCATAATCATATGGTTCTTGCAGCTTCCAAATTCTTTGAACTTAGAAAGGAGGCTGCTTCCTTCAATAATTCTCTAATGAATATGTGCTATAATTTCTTAATCCCTTGGAGACTGGCCAAAAATGCATCCGTAATAACCTTCAATATTTGATGGACGGGTGGCTAAGAAACTCCTATGAAGATCGGAGAAAGAATTGGTTGGGGTTTAGAGAAGTTAGAAAACGGCCGAACGGTTTCGAAACTTGGTATTGTAAGGTTTCGAAGACTGTCTTCCTCAACTCAGTCTCATGAAATGGGGCTGTCTGGACTGATCATAATGATCAGGTAATACTACAAGATGGACAAGCTTTTAAAGGAAATTTTGGTATAGTGCAAGGAATAAAAATTCTCATTTCTTTTATGCTACTCATATCGTTCCTTATGGAATAGACTTTTTTACAGGTCTGTTTATCTTTAATAAGTTAGTCATTTCCAATAGCTGTTAACGTTTTAAATACCAACTTTGAAAATCATAATAATGTAAAAGTTATGTATATTAATAATATCTAAAATATATTTGAAAGAAATTAATTCTTTTAGTTACATTTAATACCCTGAAGTTTCTAAAATTCCAGAAAGTTTAGAAAGTAAAAATATTATTTTATAATTCATCTTATCACTTAACTAAATACACAAACGTTTTTTTTTCTTTTTCAGGAAAGAACTTTGATATCAAAGAGTTTCACGAAGTCATCCTAAAAAACCAGGGTCCACTAAAGATTCTGGAAAAACAAGTGGAAAAGTACATCCAGAAAAGCCAACACGAAATGGGGCATAGTTCCACTGGATATCCTTATCGATCATGTCTGCCATATTTCAGCGTCGTGTTTTTTGTGTGGGCGTTTACGTATATTTCCTTCTAACGATCTGTCACGTGACAGCTATTTTGTTCTTTTGTTATTAATCAGAAAACTGGTTCATGCTTTTTTTAAAGAGGAATGAAACTTTTATGTTAACACTGAAACGTAAATGTTTGAAATATCTTACTAAAATGGACGTAGTGTGTATGTATCTATGTATATAACCAAAACGTCTGCGCCATCCATCGATTGGCATCACAAACAAAAATCCATAAAAAATTCACATTTTGGGTATTCAAGGTTAAGTCAATTTCAAAAATAACTATGGTATATGCACCAACCGTTTCTTCATAATATAACACAATTTTAAATAAAATACTCTTATCATAATAAAAACACGACTTTCACCAGGACTGTACGTGAGAATTTGATTATATCTTTAATGATGTAATTTTTAAACGTAGTACTAAAAAAACTATTCTTTTTTAAATAAAGGATATCACTTTTTAATATATATATATATATATATAAGAACATTACAGTTTATATCAGTAAAATTTATAACAAAATTTGAGCTCTGTACATTGAACATACAAAGAGCACAATCTGAACATTTTTCCTGTGAAGTACTTCCCAGAAAAAAATACGTTTTTTTTAGAATTAAGTATGAATATTATGATTAGTAATTACTAGCATAAATAGCAGCCCGTAGGGTGGCGTTTATACTAGTACTAAGAATATTGAAAGGTAATAATAGTATGTACTAAGATAAGAATTATCAATAATATTAACTAATATACACTGTTTCTGAAACATTTTTGTATATACATGCCTTTCGGTTGAAAAAAAATGACACTTTATTCCCGTCTTAATATTCAGAATTGTGACGCATTATTTTAACTGAACGTTTAAGGGATGACAACTATAAAAAGGAAATACAATCTACGTTATTGAACAGAGGTCTTACGCTTCACACGTTTCTATTGCTACAAGCAATCAAGTTATCAAACCATACATTCACGGGAGCCGTCAAACAAAAACATAACTTCGTAGTTAAGTCATACTCTTTCGTTTACGAGAACAACTCTTCTAAATATTGAAAGTCTTTGAACAAACATACGGTCTCTAATACTAGCATAAACGTCACTCTTGTTTTAACCATTAAACCGCTGCTACAAGTTTTCGTGTGTTCATACTGAAATACCTTTACTACAATTACCCATTATCAAAGGACAAATGGTAGATCTATGTTTACCCATGTTTATGGTTCTTTATTTACTTTAAGATTTTATTTAGAGTGCGTCCATACATCTATCTAGCTTAATCGTTCATCGCGTATGATTTTACAGATAAAATTAAAGAAATTTCAATTTAGTTCGCTTGAACATAAGGCCTGAGAATAAGACGGAAACAAAGTATTGTTCTTCGGCATTCAACTCGTAGTACCTTTGTTTCCATCTGTTGTTCCTGTTCCATATTTCCTCGGACCTTGAAAACTATTTTAAAAACTTGAAAGTGGTCATTAATGCACATTTTAGAAAAGAGGAAAAAACCTACCTATAACCCTATCTGTCGACTATTTTCATATAAATATCTTGCCCAGCTTTTAATCTGCCTGAAGAATGTTAAGTACTCACCCGCTTTCATATCTTTCAGTCTTTGTATTAAATATTTTCTAAACTGTTGGTATTCTTTACTCGTTTTTCAGTGCCTCATGAAGTATGAACTTCAATTCGACTACCATAGCTAAACGTGTGGACATTACTGAATATCTTATTTTCTTACTGTTTCTGAACAAGGTAGTCAATATACATGAATATTGTGTTAACTGTATTTACTTTTAATGTTATGCCTTATAATTCTCTATGTTATACTGGTTCACTGAGTGTGTTATTAAAACCACTGCTGTTCTGGGTTTTGTTTTGAACAAAGTTTATTTCAGTATATATCTAGTATAAAAGTAAGTCCTATGAAGTCTTTTCTAACCGTTTATATACTTACACAGCGTCCAGTTTCGACTGCAAGATAATTATGTTCCAGAATATGTAACATTAGGATGGAGTAAGCCAGGATAGGCAGATATGAGTCATCTGTTTATGTTGTGGATAATAGGCTTGTACAGACATCCGTACAACTGTACTATTAGTTTGGAAGAAGTTTCACATTTTCTAACGACACTTTAAAACATTTCTAGCCAAATTGCAACAGTCTGCTTTAATCGGCGGCCTCCATTCGTACTGTAGTTGTCTACATAAAACATCCAAAATATCTTCTTTCAAGTCTTATAAATAATTTGTGATTCTTAAAACTTTTTGTTTATCTTCAAAGTGACAATATTGTGTACATCACTTTATATAGACTGAATCACTATCATTTCATATCATATATCTGATCACCATATGCCTGATTTACGTCGAAATTTATCTTCTTAGAGTTATTTCAAATCCCAACGATTCAACGGTAAGCCTGCAAGCTTACAACGCTAAAAATCCGTTTTCTATATCTGTTGGTGGCAGAGCACTGATAGTCCATTGTGAGGCTTTGTACATGACAATTGCTTGTTTTTTGTTGTTGTTTTTTTTGGATTTCGCGCAAAGCTACACGAGAGCTATATTTACGCTAGCATTCCTAATTTAGCAGTGATAGACTAGAGGAAAGGCAGCTAGTCAACACCACCTACCGCCAATTGTTGGGCTACTCTTTTACCAACGAATAGTGGGATTGACCATCGCAGTATAACGCTGACGATGATAGAGTTTCGAGCTCGCAACCAGCAGATCGCGAATCGAACACCATAACCATTAAAACATGTCAGGCCTATGCACTTAACAACAACCAAATTAAACTATTTCGATTAATGTTGTTTTGTACAATGCACCTTAAAAAACTGACTCCACTTTTTAAGCATTCAATATGCTAATAATATTAAAGTAGTTAAAATGTTCACAATATGTTAGAAACGGCTAAAATATGATTAACTAAATGAAACAGAACACGATTTATTAAAACGCTGTGTTATTTTTTTCCCAACTCTTTAATTATTTCAGTAGTAATATAACACATAATTACATTATTTTATTTTTTAGCCTTCATGTGAATATATCAGAAAGATTTATGTGATTCAATGAAAAATGCGGTAGATGTAGTTCTTCTTTCTAGAGTCCTGGTGACGAGAAAAATTCTAATCAATTTTTCAGAATTTCAACAACCGGCATCCTCCAAATTGACAAGTGTCACAGTGAAATATGTAACGTATGTTTGGTAGTACATTACGTGCATCGTACGTGCTCGTTTAAAGTTCATTTGTCCCGCTCTCACACCCCAGTGGCTCAGCGGCAGGTCTCTAGGCTTATAACGCTAAAAACTGGGTTTCGATAGTTGTGGTAGGGAAAGAACAGAACTTAACTACGAACAAACAATTAAAGTTTATTTACTACAAGTTACTAAAATACATTTAATTTTCAATTTTATTTGATAAAATTTATCAGGCTAGTTGTAAGTTAGTTTAGTCACATTATTTTGTTTTTACTTTTAATATTTGCTACGTATCTAAAACTGGCGCAGACAATTTTTTTGCTTATAAATTAATAATTACACAGGCCTGCGAATTTAAACTTCATAAACCTTGTTTTAGTTTTAATAACGGATTTTCCATAATTCAGCTACGCAGATTTCGAATCGGGAAGAAATAAAAAACTCTTACTTAGATCAAATTATTATTTCGTTTATCACAATGAACATGTTTTATTATTATTATGATTGTTAATAAAAATACAAACAAACTGAAGAAAAGGGAAGAACACTGATGTCAAACGAATGTGCCCTCCTCATACATCCTGATTTTTTGTGTGAAATTACGTTTTTATAGTTTTAAACTACGTCTTGTGGTCTTTCTTTTACGTATTGCGTTAACTTGTTTGGTGAAAAATCTGTACGTGATGGAGAAAAA
>NW_013666148.1:366537-369149 GCF_000517525.1 Limulus polyphemus
ACTGTAGAACATATACAAATTTCAGGACAATAAAACCATCGCAGACCTGTGTTATTTTTAACTTTGGAAAATCACAAAAAGTCTCCAATATTATACACCTTTTTCGTCGAAAATATTTAACCCCTTTCCAACATAATCACTTTTATTCCGTATGAGAATATGAATACCTTTATCAGGTTTTATAATAACTATATATTTGTTTTTGTAAGTTTATTAATGCTTCACTTTCGTCTTTAGAAATATTAGTGGGTATATGTTTTCTACTCTTGGATAAAATTATGGCATTACTATATATGATTGTACAATTGTAACAGAAAACTTAGTCTTTCGACAGAATAAAAAAGTCTTAGGGTTATCTAATTTAGCAGTATAAGACTAGAGGGAAGGCAGCTAGTCATCACCACCCACCGCCAACTCTTGGGCTACTCTTTTACCAACGGATAGTGACATTGACCATCACATTATAACGACTGAAAGGGCGAGCATGTTTGGTTGGACGGGGATTCGAACCCGCGACCCTCAGATTGCGAGTCGAGCGTCCTAACCAATTGGCCGTGCCGGGCCTGAAAGCTTTAGTAGAAAAATATAAGACAAAAGGTTTTGGGAGAGACGAACATATAATTGTAGTGCTAACTGTATCTAATGTGGATAATAGTGATTTTGAAAAATGTCATCTAGTATTTTTACCAAACTTGAGTTTGTTTTGATTAAAAGTTTCATCCCTCTTAAAAAAGACAACTACAAACAAATAAAAACATAAACCAGTTTGATTTTCTGAGCAATAACAAAAGACCAGAATGTCTGTCTCGTGACAGATTATTAGAAAGAAATATAGGCAAATGCCCACACACACAAAACATGAAGGTGAAATAGGGCAAACATGATCTACAATGTATGCAGTGGAACTATGTAAGAATTGGTTGGGGTTAAAAAAAGGTCAGGAAGCAACCGAATTTTTAGTCTGTCTCTTAGGGATTAATTAAGGGATTACAGCACTTAATTATTAGAGGAGCCGGCCACCTTTTTAAGTTCAGCGGATTTGAAAGCTACAAGAACCCCTAAGAGTATGAAAGTTATAATACAAATTATCAAGGCGATCAAAGAGAAAAGAAAAGCCATGTAGGTGTGAGAGAGAATGAATAAACTAAGAGCAGCGAAAGAAGAATGTAATATACTGCTAGTAAGAAACAAACCTAGTTCTATATCTATATTTTATTGATATAGACATAAACGGTAATTTGTTATATTTACTTTAGTGTGAGTCAAATAGGAATAAGTATAACCTTCATAAAATAGATGGGCAAAATAAATGAAATTATACCACGATCTATAACAAAGTCCCGATCCGTAAGAAAGTGGTCTCAAAGCCGTCTACAATAAAATGATGTCAAATGTGGGATTCATTAATTCCTATTTTGTTGTAAATCGTTTCATAACTTCGCAAAACCAATCATATATTATAAACTTGCGAAATCGTTTGCTTATGTCCCACATTTACAGAGCCACTATAATTCAAACTTAATGCTTGAACAACTATTTTGCACATTTTCAGTTTAATGATCATTGCCGAATGGTAATTAGTAAGTCTATTTATTTTCGTGCTCTAATGTAAATCATTGACAAATTTGGGGTCCACTTTCGGGGAATCCGCGTAAAGTGTTTTCGCAAAATACCCAGGTTCTCTAAGGGGTTGGGTGAAACGTTTTATATTTGTGCAAACATCTGGGCCGAGACGATTCGTTTGGTACCATTTAGAAGTTGGTGAGTGTATCAGTTTAGGAGAAGGGTTTCTTATGGAAAAAATCTTCGGGTTCCCCAAGGGGTGGGATGAAAAGATTTACCTTTGTGCAAATCTCGGGACCGAGAAGGTTGGTATCATTTAGTAGTTGGCGAACCAACGATGTAGGAAGAGTGACACACACAGAGACACCATATTTTACAGTTTTTATTCACTAGTGATTATCGAAGAAATCAAACAAGATTGAATTATATATCATTAGAAAGAGACTGGTATAGTACAGGAAACAGTATTCATTTTAATAAGAGAAAAGAAACCAAAACTTAAAAACATTTTGCCTCGGAACGAACTTTCACGCTAAAAAAAGTGTAATTTTATTATTAGTCTTCAGATTTCAGCAAAAGAAACATTTTACTGTTAAACGTAGGTACAGATAAGCTTTAGTTACTTTCTTACCAAGCTCTTTTTTCCGCTTTTTTTCTCAGTTCTTTTATCTTCAGTTCTCCTATCTTGTATGCACAAGCCTAAATTCAAGGAGTAAAAAAAACAAAAAAAAACAGATGTTCTTAATACCAAAACCAGTCATCAAAATGACTTGGAGATTACTGGAACAGAAAACAACAAAAGATGTCATGCAACAGGGAACCAGTTATTTCGAAACAAAAACTTTGTAGTTTTTCATTTTGTAATTTACGCTGGATAAGTTTATACACTTCTTGACTTTTTTTCCAGGTTTCTAATACAAAAAAAGTCGAATAAAACACTTAGATTACAGAAGGTACGTTTTTTTTTGTTTGTTTGTTTGAATTTCGCGCAAGGCTACACGAGGACCATATGCGCTAGCCATATCTAATTTAGCAGTGTAAGATTAGAG
>NW_013666148.1:370021-379250 GCF_000517525.1 Limulus polyphemus
TCGTGTGTATTGTCCTGTAAAAGGTAGGTTATTAGTGTCTGGAGAAAAGCTTCAGTGGATATTTCCTTTGCAACATCTTAACCAACAATTGGTCCAGTTATCAATGCTATTTTCAAGTATTGAACAACACGACTTTCAAGATCTACATGTGCCGATGTTTCCGTTTATCAACGTTATATTTTAAGATCTGTGCAAGAACTCAGCTAACAGATGTTCCCGCATATAAAAGCTATCTTCAAGTTTTGTACACCAAAAAAAACTTTTCAAACACACAACTGTAAAAGAATTAAAAAAATTAAGTGTAGCATTTATTGAATCGCTGGCCGGTGCGAGGTTGAATGTTTCCTCTTTCTCTCAAAGAATCCGAATATTTACAATTAGCATAATGTTTAATTTTTTTATGTAAATAGGAACCTTGTGATTGATGGTATAAGTTTGGTTGTATATTGTCTGAGTGATTATTTAACTCACTGCATTTCCACGATCTTTATAAGCATTCAGTAGATCCATAAAGTATCTGTTCTGTTTTTCTGAGCAACTTATTAAACAACACTAAACTTGTTTCCAAGGGTCGCTAAAGATGCTGTGAAACCACTGGTAGATCTTCATGAAACTACATATTTTGATCACTGATATTATTCCTACTTAAGTTACAAATAATCTGGTTTTGTAACCACTTCTTCACCGAACTACACGATTATAATCCTAGAGTATCTAATTTTTACTTCGATTTTCTCTTTCCTCCCGTTTTGTGTGTTTGTGTCGAAGAAAACAGTCATTAGGATTGAGTTTGGTTCAGATTCACTACTTATATAATGAGTGAAGTAGTCATGAATTTCATCATTGTTATTATTCGGATATATTCAAAGACATTTTTCTAACGTTTTTGCGCTTGTATTAAAGTATATTAGTTCACTGTCAAAAGGAGTTTTTTCTAGTATCACAGTTTGATATTATATTTCTAAGTGTGAATGTGTGCCTTTAATAGTCCTAGCTGGTCATGATTTCCAATCTTCTGTTTACAACTTGAATGGAAATATCTGGTGTTGTGTAATTATTCTTATTATTGTCATTATCGTTACTGAGATGTAGTACGACATTCTTCTTAACCGAATGACCGTAAACATGTACTAATCCTTTTAATTGGTTAAAGCTTGTGCATGCCAGTGGCTAAAAATTCAAATCTCGTTGGTCCTGTGTCTGACCCCTCTGGAGAATGGCAAGCCAGTCTCATATGGTGGTTCCGATATTTGTACAAACCAAGATAAGCTAGGTTTTGTCTCCCTTATAAATGTTATTTATAATATTCGGTGATGTAGGCAATGCTAGATTCTGGTATTCCGCATTTTAACGTTCTTGAATGAACTTTTTTTTTGCGAGAAATCAGAATTCTGTTAGTGATCGTGTTAACAAAGCCTCTGACCCCAACAATCAGCAAAAGTTAAAGGAAAATTGTAAGCCAACCATTAAGTGCGAAGTTTGATACATTGTTTGTGAATAAAAAGTTTGTTTTACTTATTCACTTATGAGTGTTTCTTTCCTTTACTGTCTTTGTTCGATATATTCTTTCCATAACATTTCTGGAATCTGCATTTTGCATATCCTTTTAGTCGTACTTGTCAGTTATCAGTTGATCTAAATACCAACACACACACACACACACATATATATACCAAGGTTGAGTGCACTATGTTAAAAACAAATTAGACTCTCACAGCATCGTTACAATCCACGTTGTCTCGTCTATCCATGCTGTATCTAACAACCGTGCATCTTCACAGTAGCCCTGCGGTGTATATATAGTTTCCATTGCAAAAGGCTCCATCGTAAAACTTTATTATTCAAAAAAAGCCATTTCAAAAATTTCTCCTTGTATGCTTTATATAATCCTTTTTCCTTTCCTTTTGGTTATGGTTGAGTTTCCTTCAAATCAGACAGACTAATTACTTATCAGTTAAAATACTTGATCAGCCTTGTTTTAGTTGCAGATGGAGTCAGGATAAGGTCGTTAACTATTTGTTGAAAAACTCTGTATTTTGGGATAATACGATGTAGTTTGAATGAACAAAGACGTCAGATCATGAAGTCTCTATATATAAACCACAAATATTTATATGATGTATTAGGGTATTTAATATCAACTATTAAATGTTTGCGTAAATGTACTGAGATTTAACAATATTTGTGTATATACACGATTAAAAGCAATAGATATATATTGAGTAACCTTTTATTTATTGTAAAATAACCTTTTATACCACAACAAACAGCATACAAATATTTGATAAAATTTTGAAATATAAAGGTTTTGAATAACATGAAGAAAGTAGTAATAATAGGTTTGTGAATGTGAAAAACATGACATCATTACAATAAACCCACAAACTGTGGTAGTTAAAGACATTTTGCATATTAGAAAAGTCATGAAAATGGTTCTAGTTATGATAATTAACTATCAGCTATTAAACATTGTGTTAAGTTACAATAACTCGTTACAATTCTGAATATTATGATGAGAATAAAGCCCCAAGTTTTTAACCGAAGGACATGCAAAAAAATGCTGCAGAAAAATTATTTATTAATTAACATTATTGATAATTCTTATCTTAATATATATTGATTTACCTTTCAGTATTATGAATATGATTTAAACTTACTGTAAAAAAAAGTTTTGTATGTTTGAGTGTTATGAGTCTTCCTTCACAGTAAAACAAGTAACACTAGCTTTTATCGATAATATCGATATAAAGAAAAGGTATTCACTGACGGCTCCCCAGATGGCTAAGTCTGAAGGCTTTTAGTGCCAAAGATCGGATGTCTATACCAGCGATGGGCAGAGCACAGCTAGCTCATTGTGTAGCTTTGCGCTTAAGAACAACCAAACAAGCCACGAATGGCACAATGCATTCTAGTCATTAAAGGTTATAATTTTGTGGTTTACTGATTTTGTATTATGTATTTCTCATAATGTTGTTTCACAAAATTTGCTTCATTAATTTACAAGTAAAGTTGTAGTTTTGATTTATATAGTTGGTTTACTTGTGTTCATAAGTGTCTATCGTAATAAACTATCCTGCTTATAATCAAAATATTTACTAATACGTACTGTAAATTTTGATTCTGATTTAGAATACGTTCTTTTGGAGAAGTGGTCTAAAAATATATGGGGATTTGAAATTTAAACCGTTCAATCTAAGTATGTGAAATCCAAAAAAGATGCAGATCATGAGATCTACTCATACTTCAAACAGCGTTTCAAACAACTATTGGTAATTACTGAAATTTATAAAAAAAAAATCACTAAATTAATTATTATCAGTTATGAGCGACAGTCTAAAATATAATTCTTTCGAAATTCTGAAATATGTACATTTGTTTTCAGCCATTGATTCACTTGATGGAAAAAGAAGTTTGATAATGAATAGTAGAACCGCAGCCACAATTTTCAACATATTTTCAATAAAAATTCAAACTTGTTGCCTATGCATTATTAATAGCTTTTTATGTTTTTAATTCCATTGTATTTTTATATCAGTAATTATACAACAGATTGTTGAATGTTAATGTAAAATGTTAATTTACGAAAAAATTATTCAAAATTTCTGTCTAAACGAAGCTATTATGGCAATATTCAAAAAGCTTTGGTAGAAAAATATGCAGTAGTTTATAAGATAAAATGTTTTGGTAAAGATGAATATTTGCTTGTTTGTTTGTAGTTAAACACAAAGCTAAACAATGGGCTATCTGTGCTCTGCCTATCACGGGTATCTAAACCCGGTTTCTAGTGTTGTAGCTCTGTAGACATGCCGCTGTGCCACTGGGGGGACGGGATGAACACTAATCTTGTTTTAGTGCTACCTGTACCTAATGTGTATAATAATATTTTTGAAAAGTGTCATCAAAAGTCTTTAACAAGCTTAGGTTTCTTCTAATGAAAAGTTTCATCCCCCCCCCTCAAAAAAGGACAACTAAAAAAAACATAAATCAGTTTCTGATTTTCCGAGTTATAACATGCTTTATAACTCCTTAAGAAGTGAAAACGAAGTACAAACATATCACGTCTATAACAAAGTCCTAATTCGTAACAATGTGGTATAGCAGGGGTTTACAATAAAGTGATTTAAGAGGAGGAATTCATTAATTCCCATTTCGTTGAAGATTACTTCATAATTTCACAAAACCAACCATATTTTCTATGAGATTTTATTTAGTAGCCTTCACATTAGATAAGAACGAAATTGTTAGAAGGAAATATAGGTAAACGCCCACCCACAAAACCCGACGCAGAAATAGGGCAAACGTGACCTATAAGGATATCCAGTGGAACTATGCCCCGTTTCTTGTTGGCCTTTCTGGATGTATTTTTCCACTTGTTTTTCCAGAATCTTTAGTGGACCCTGGTTTTTTAGGATGACGTCGTGAAACTCTTTTATATCAAAGTTCTTTCCTGAAAAAGATAAAACATTAGTATATTTAGTTAAGTGATAAGATGAATTATAAAATAATATTTTTACTTTCTAAACTTTTAGAACTTTCAGTATACTAAATTAATCTAAAATAAATAATTCCTTTCAAACATATTTTAGATATTATAAAAGTATATAATTTTTACAGTATTGTGATTTTCAAAGTTGGTATTTAAAAGGTTAACGGCTAAATAAAAGATGATTTTATTACAGATAAAAAAACCAGTAAAAAGTCTATTCAGTAAGGAAAAATACGATTAGCACAAAAATACGAGAATTTTATTGATTTTACTATACTACAATTTTCTTTAGAAGTTTGTCCATCCTGTAGTATTTCCTGTTCATTGTGATCGTTACAGACAGCTGCCCCCCCCCCCAGTGGTACAGCGGTGTCTTCGGACTTAAACGCTAGAAACTGGGTTTCGATACCCGTGGTGGACAGAGCACAAACAGCTCAAGTTCATGAGGTTGAATTCAGAGAGACAGTCTATGAAACCCAACAATACGAAACCTTCGAAATCGTTGGGTTAAGAGAGATGAATAGCGGACACACTTTGATTACTCCCTAAGAGATAGCACTAAGTTGCTAGAGAATTATTGGAGTTCTCCTTTCTAAGATCAGACGATTTGGAAGCTAAAAAATCTTTTACGATTACGAGCTTTATAATCCGATTACGAAAAATAGGTACAACGTAGGAGAAAAAGGAAGCTGTTGGCCTAATGTTGATAAAGATATATAAAAGACAGGGCGATCAACGAGTAAAAAAGAAACCAGAAGATGCAAGAGAAAACGATTGGAGTAATATAATATACTGCTATTAAGAAACTAAACATAGATCAAAACCTATGTTTTATTGACATAAAAATAAAGAGCAATTTGTTATGTTTACATTAGTATGAGTCAATTCCTGGTAGAATTAAGTACAACCTTAGTGAAATAGTTGAACATAAGAAGTGAAAACGAAGTACAAGCATACCACGTCTATAACAAAGTCCTAACCCGTAACAAAGTGGTATAGGAGGGGTTTACAATAAAGTGATTTAATAGGTGGGATTCATTAATTCCCATATAGAACCAACGTCTATAACAAAGTCCTAACCCGTAACAAAGTGGTATAGGAGGGGTTTACAATAAAGTGATTTAATAGGTGGGATTCATTAATTCCCATATAGAACCAACCATATGTTCTATGAGTTTTCATTTACTAGCCTTCACATTAGATAAGAAATTATCGAAGAGATATGACAAGATACGACTGTGTATCACTAGAAATAGACTGGTATAGTGTAGGGAAAAAAGAAACGACCACTTTAAAAACATTTTGACTCGGAACGAATCTTCATGCTAAAAAAAAAACACAATACTGTAACCAACTTATGTGTTTATATTTCAATACGAAATGTACATTAAACCATCAAATGTAGATAGAAGCGTTAATTAGATTATTACCAAGAGCTGTTTCTGCTTTTTTTCTCAGTTCTTTTATCTTCAGTTCTCCTATCTTGTATGCACAAGCCTAAATTTAAGGATAAAGAAAAATCAGATATAGGAGATGTTGTCAACACCATAAACCAATCATTAAAACGTTTGGGAGGTTACTGGAACAGAAAACTACAAAAGATGTCATGATATTAGGAGGAGAAGTTATAATTTTTTTTCGAAACAAAAACTCTATTGATTTTCAGTTGTATATCATTTGCAGTAAACACTAGTTTTATTAAACGCTTAAAATTCAGAAGGTATAATTTACCCTTTACGACCACGACTATTAAAAAATATGCCACAAAACGTAGAAAGCATTGACTTATTTAAGCTATTTTGAACTCTCTATTCTTGAAATATTTATCATAAAAATAGATAAGTAGATTATAAACATGTCTAGAGTAGAGAATACATCGGACACTTAAGCATACCTGGCCAGGCCACGTGACGTAACGATCAATTTCGTTCTCAATGTTTTGTCTTGTTGAAGCGGAGTTTTCTAACATATAATTAATGGCTTTATCCCGACTCCATCTGTAATTAAAACACGGCTGATCAGGTATTTTGATTGACGGATAATTATTCTGTTCATTAATTTAAATAATCTACTAATCATAAAGTTCTAGTACATATTTTTTCCCACATGAACTTACATTAAATACACAAAATAATAATTTACACATTATACTTAGTTATATTAAACATTCTCTGCAATATAAGTTCGTCATCTTATCAAAACAAGAAACGGAAATTTATCATTGTTGTTTATATGACATGAATCATTCGAACATAATGCAATGATGTTAACATTTAAGAACTGTTGTTGTTTGTTGGATTTTCGAGGGTTATCTAATCCAGCCGTCCTTAATTTTGAAATGGTAGACTAGAGGGAAGGAAATTAGTCAATACCACCCACCGCCAACTCATAGGCTAATCGAATAAATGGATTTGGCAGTCTCTTTTATAACGCACCCACAGCCCCAAAATGAGGAGCGCAATTCTTCTCAGCAGAAATGTAGCACGAATTATTGATCGACAGTCCAACGCATTAACCATTGAGTCGGAACTGAAGTGGAGTCTTTAACAGAATTATAGAGGAAATAATTAGTGGGTTTCAAATATTTTTTGAAACCTACGAAACAATTTAATCATGAGAATTATGTGTTGGTAATTCAAATATTTTGATGCGTTTAATCTTATTTCGACATATTATACAACGTAACTTGAATATGTTGTTTTCATTATATCACAGGGTATTCATCTAAGAAGAACGTTATGGATTATTTTATTTTGAGAAAAGAAAAGCCCATACCAGTGTTTCCCCCGGTGGCTCAGCGGGCTGAGGTCTTATAACGCTAACATTCGAGTTTCAATATCTGCCGTAGGTACAGCAAAGATAGCACATTGTGTAGCTTTGTGTTTAACAACAAAGAAATAAAGACATTAATGGTACAGAAAAAAAAACTAGAGGTTAAAAGGAAATACGTAAATATACTGTCATTCGAAATATGTTTGCCAAGGTAAAACAGATTGTACTAATTTTATTCTGAAGAAATTATAATCTGAAATCACGCTATTTGTGTACCCTTTCAACATGAAGTTCCATTGTTAGATATTTAAAATTAAAAATGCAAAAAGTTATATTAGTTGCAAAGCTTTAGCGTAAATACTGACAAACAAAAATAGGGTGTGATTAAGAATTACAAGTGACAATTACAAACTTTGAAACTTAAGCGCCTCATCAGTTTGTAACAGGAAAAGAACAATATACTGTAACGAATTTGTTATTATATAATTATTTTAATATCAACGTTTGTTTAGAATAAGTTTATATTTAAAAACATGCATAGCTTACAGTGTTAAATATGTATTGCGAAACTCCTGCCTATTCTCCAAAGTTGTAGGAGATTCTCGAGAGTAAGAATCAAAAATATATGTACGTACGTAAATGATTAAATGTAGCCAGTATTGTTACATAATCTGAACATTCTAGAAAACCTCGACACGCCTATAAATATAACCAACGCGATGCGCCAAAAAGAAAGTATCTATTATTAGTTTCCTATAATCAGTGTGCCACAAACTTTGGAAACTATAACTGTGATTTTTATAACGCTTATCAATCGGAAAACTTCAGATATTTGACCAGAAACCTTTATAAAGTTTGAACATTACAAACCATTTAACTTCAGTGGATTCTCATCGGACATTAGTATTTTTACGAAAACATTATATAAATTCATCGTGGAAAACTCGGCGTGTGTCGCCGGTCAATAATGAAGGACGAAGCTAGCTAGCTTCCCGTGAACCCTCGATAAGATATCAAGGAAGTTCCAGACTAGAAAGGAGACTTTATATTGCTTAAAAGTTTGTGAAACTTTTGTTTATAAATCATTGTTTGTAATAACTGTTATTGTACATTGTATTGTTGTGTGTATATTAAAACGTATTTCTGTTAAAATAGAAAACTGTGGGTATCAATCTTGTTGGCAAATATCATAAACTGACTATATATCGGCATATACTTAGACACTATATCCAACGTACAATTTAACTACTAAATTTTAATTTATTGGGTAACTCAATTTCAGGCTAATTGAAATTCTAATACGTAACAATACATAGAATTAAGAATATAACTAGAAAAAACAATAAAAATCTCCTATTGTTCATAATTTTTTAAGTAATTAATAACTAACCCTAAAGCATGGATTCCCGTGTCGACGACAAGTCTGCAAGCTCGAAATATTTCCTCTGAAAGATGTCCCAGTCTGTTGGGGTGTAAGATAATATCAAAATATGATTCATTGGTATATTTCGGATTATTAATGTATTATATTATTGAATGCAATAATTATGCATCAAAAACAGATAATTGTTACGGACTTTTATTTCGGGTTCTCGAGAAAGAAAGCAAATAATAACACAACACAATTGAACTCAAAAACTAATCAACAGATAAAAAATAAAAACCATGTTTCTAATCAAAACAGACTTTAGCTTTAAGAGCCTTACTAGACCACCGTGACCGTTGGGTCAACCACTATTCAGAGGTCATGAAGAATTCAAACTAATTTCAATATTGCACCGAAATGAAGGTTTATTTTGAGATAATTTTATTGAATATTTGTATGTATTCGTGTTATTCATAATTCAAGAAAAGATATTTGATTGTTGATCGGGAGTAAAAGGAAAACCATTTCATTTTTCAAAAAAGTGAAGTAAGAAGTTTCGTAAAGAGCGCGAACGTTAAGTGTGAATGATTTTTTGACTGAGAAAA